>NC_057404.1:31726718-32026718 GCF_019320065.1 Cervus canadensis
TTTGACAATAATTGATTCTTCCAATCCATGAACACGTATGTTTCTCCATGCTGGTTTGTTCCTCTTGATTTCTTCATCAGTTTTTATAGTTTTCTATGTATAGGTCTTTTGTTTTCTTAGTAGATATACTTCCTTAAGTTATTTTATTCTTTTTGTGCAATGGTGAATGGTATTGTTTCCTTAATTTCTCTTTTCTGTTTATTTCATGTTAGTAGTATAGGAATGCAAGGGATTTCTGTGTGTTAATTTTATATTCCTGCAATTTACTATATTCATTGATAGTTCTAGTAATTTTCTGGTAGAAGTCTTTAGGTTTTCTGATATGAGGGATCATGTTCATCTGCCAAACAGTGAGAGTTTCACTTCTTCTTTTCCTATCTGATCCTTTTACTACTTTTTCTGCTCTGATGCTGTGGCCAAAACTTCCAACACCTATGTGAACAGTAGTGGTGAGAGTGGCACCCTTGTCTTGTTCCTGATTTCAGGGGAAATGCCTTCAATTTTTCACCATTGAGGGTGATGCTTGCTGTGGGTTTGTCATATATAGCTTTTATTATGTTGAGGTATGTTCCTTCTATTCCTGCTTTTTGGAGAGTTTTAATCATAAATGAGTGTTGAATTTTGTCAAAGGCTTTCTCGCATCTATTGAGATAATCATATGGTTTTTATCTTTCAATTTGTTAATGTGGTGTATTACATTGATTGATTTGCAGATATTAAAGAATCCTTGCATTCCTGGGATAAAGCCCACTTGGTCGTGGTGTATGATTTTTTTAATATGTTGTTGGATTCTGTTTGCTAGAATTTTGTTAAGGATTTTTGCATCTATGTTCATCAGTGATATTGGCCTGTAGTTTTCTTTTTTGTGGCATCTTTGTCAGGTTTTGGAATTAGGGTGATGGTGGCCTCATAGAATGAGTTTGGAAGTTTACCTTCTTCTGCAATTTTCTGGAAGAGTTTGAGTAAGATAGGTGTTAGCTCTTCTCTAAATTTTTGGTAGAATTCAGCTGTGAAGCCATCTGGTCCTGGGCTTTTGTTTGCTGGAAGATTTTTGATTACAGTTTCGATTTCCTTGCTTGTGATGGGTCTGTTAAGATCTTCTATTTCTTTGTGGCTCAGTTTTGGAAAGTTATACTTTTCTAAGAATTTCTCCATTTCATCCAAGTTGTCCATTTTATTGGCATAGAGCTGCTGGTAGTAGTCTCTTATGATCCTTTGTATTTCAGTGTTGTCTGTTGTGATCTCTCCATTTTCATTTCTAATTTTGTTAATTTGGTTATTCTCTCTTTGTTTCTTAATGAGTCTTGCTAATGGTTTGTCAATTTTGTTTATTTTTTCAAAAAACCAGCTTTTAGCTTTGTTGATTTTTGCTATGGTCTCTTTAGTTTCTATTGCATTTATTTCTGCTTTAATTTTTAAGATTTCTTTCCTTCTGCTAACCCTGGGGTTCTTCATTTCTTCCTTCTCTAATTGCTTTAGGTCTAGAGTTAGGTTATTTATTTGGCTTTTTCTTGTTTCTTGATGTAAGCCTGTAATGCTATGAACCTTCCCCTTAGCACTGCTTTTACAGTGTCCCATAGGTTTTGGGTTGTTGTGTTTTCATTTTCATTCATTTCTATACATATTTTGATTTCTTTTTTGTTTTTTTTTTTGATTTGTTGGTTATTCAGAAGTGTGTTATTTAGCCTCCATGTGTTTGAATTTTTAACAATTTTTTTTCCTGTAATTGAGATCTAATCTTACTGCACTGTGGTCAGAAAAGATGACTGGAATGATTTCAATTTTTTTGAATTTTCCAAGACTAGATTTATGGCCCAGGATGTGGTCTATTCTGGAGAAGGTTCCGTGTGCACTTGAGAAAAAGGTGAAGTTGATTGTTTTGGGGTGAAATGTCCTATAGATATCAATTAGGTCTAGCTGGTCCATTGTGTCATTTAAGGTTTGTGTTTCCTTGTTAATTTTCTGTTTAGTTGATCTATCCATAGTTGTGAGTGGGGTATTAAAGTCTCCCACTATTATTGTGTTACTATTAATTTCCTCTTTCATACTCGTTAGTGTTTGCCGTACATATTGCGGTGCCCCTATGTTGGGTGCATATATATTTATAATTGTTATTATCTTCTTCTTGGATTGATCCTTTTCATTCTATGGTAGTGTCCTTCTTGATCTCTTTTCACAGCTTTTATTTGAAAGGTCTATTTTATCTTGATATGAGTATTGCGACTCCTGCATTTCTTTGGCTCCGATTTGCATGAAATATTTTTTTCCAAGCCCTTCACTTTTAGTCTGTATGTGTCTCTTGTTTTGAGGTGGGTCTCTTGTAGACAGCATATATGGGGGTCTTGTTTTTGTATCCATTCAGCCAATCTTTGTCGTTTGGTTGGGGCATTCAACCCATTTACATTTAAGGTAATTATTGATAGGTGTGGTCCCGTTGCCATTTACTTTGTTGTTTTGGGTTCACGTTTATACAACCTTTCTGCATTTCCTGTCTAGAGAAGATCCTTTAGCATTTGTTGAAGAGCTGGTTTGGTGGTGCTGGATTCTCTCAGCTTTTGCTTATCTGTAAAGCTTTTGAGTTCTCCTTCATATCTGAATGAGATCCTTGCTGGATACAGTAATCTAGGTTGTAGGTTATTCTCTTTCATTACTTTCAGGACGTCCTGCCATTCCCTTCTGGCCTGGAGGGTTTCTATTGATAGGTCAGCTGTTATCCTTATGGGAATCCCTTTGTGTGTTATTTGTTGTTTTTTTTTTTTTTTTTTTAATATTTGTTCTTTGTGTTTGATCTTTGTTAGTTTGATTAATATGTGTCTTGGGGTGTTTCGCCTTGGGTTTATCCTGTTTGGGACTCTCTGGGTTTCTTGGACTTGAGTGGCTATTTCCTTCCCCATTTTAGCGAAGTTTTCAGCTATTATCTCCTCGAGTATTTTCTCATGGCCTTTCTTTTTGTCTTCTTCTTCTGGAACTCCTATGATTCGAATGTTGGGGCGTTTCACAGTGTCCCAGAGGTCCCTGAGGTTGTCCTCATTTCTTTTGATCCTTTTTTCCTCTCTGCTTCATTTATTTCCACCATTTTATCTTCTACCTCACTTATCCTATCTTCTGCCTCCGTTATTCTACTCTTGGTTCCCTCCAAAGTGTTTTTGATCTCATTCATTGCATTACTCATTTTTAATTGAGTCTTTTTTATTTCTTTTCGTAGGTCTGTTATTAAACAATCTTGTATCTTTTCAATCTTGTCTTCAGGCGTATTTATCTGTAAACTCCATTTTGTTTTCAAGATTTTGGATCATTTTTATTATCATTATTCTAAATTCTTTTTCAGGTAGATTCCCTATCTCCTCCTCTTTTGTTTGACTTGGTGGGCATTTTTCATGTTCCTTTACCTGTTGGGTATTTCTGTGCCTTTTCATCTTTTTTAGATTGCTGTGTCTGGAGTGGACTTTCTGTATTCTGGAGGTCTGTGGTTCCTTTTTACTGTGGAGGATTTACCCAGTGGGTGGGGTTAGACGATTGGCTTGTCAAGGTTTCCCGGTTAGGGAAGCTTGCGTCAGTGTACTGGTGCGTGGAACTTGATTTCTTCTTTTTGGAGAGCAATGGAGTGCCCAGTAATGAGTTTTGAGATGGGTCTATGTGTTAGGTGTCACCTTGGGCAGCCTGTATGTTGACATTCTGGGCTATGTTCCTGTGTTGCTGGAGAATTTGTGTGGTATGTCTTGCTCTAAAACTTACTGGCTCTTGGGTGGTGGTTGGTTTCAGTGTAGGTACGGAGGCTTTTGGACGGTCACTTATTGCTTAAAGTTCCATGTAGTCAGGAGTTTTCTGGTGTTCTCAGGTTTTGGGCTTAAGTTTCCTGCCTCTGGATTTCAGTTTTATTCTTCCTGTAGTCTCAGGACTTCTCCAACTATACAGCACTGATAATAAAACCTCTAGGTTAATGGCGAAAAGATTCTCCCCTGTTAGGGACACCCAGAGAGGTTCACAGAGTTACATGAACAGGAGAAAAGGGAGGAGGGAGATAGAGATGAGCAGGAGGAGAAAAGGGGGGACTCAAGAGGAGAGAGACAGATCTACGCAGCTGTCTGTTCCCAGAGTGTTCTCCATATCTCAGACACCTACAAGGATTCACAGAATTGGATTGGGAAGAGAAGGGGAAAGGAGGAAATAGAGGTGTTCTGAGGTAGAAAACAGAGAGTCAAGATTGGGAGAGAATATCTTCAGTTTAAAGATAGGGCTTCTCTCTTTTTTTTTTTTTTGTAAGGTTATAGTGTAGTGAAAATGAAAATGAAGAGTAGTAGAGGAGTACTAGAGGACTTTAAAAGAAATAAGAGAAAAAGAAAAATAGAAAATAAAAGAGAAAACGGAAAGGAAAAAAAAGAAGAAAAAAGAAAAAAAAGAAAAAGAAAAAAAATAAAAAAAATAAAAAAAAAGAAAGAAAAAAAAAATTTTTTTTCCCCCTAATTAAAAAAATCGTAAAAATCTATGTAAATGAAAGTTAAGGAGTAATGGGGGAGTAATAGGGAATTTTAAAGGAAAATAAAAGAGAAAAAATAAAAAAGAGAAAATATAAAAAGAAAAAAAATTTTTTTTTTTTTCCTTACTTAGAAAAAAAAAGTAAAAATATATCTAGGAGTTTCTCTGGAGCTGCTGCGGTCAGTGTGGGTTCGGCTCAGTTTCAGATAGCTCCTCGTTCCAGCTTACACTTCTCGATATCTACAGGGCCCTTCCGGTGAAGTCGGTGTTTTCTACAGGGATTTTAATCTGTTGCACCAGTCCCTTCTGAAGCGGTTCCCTTTGTTTATTTGGCTTCTGTTTGCCGGTCTCTTCAGAGCCTCATTTCCGCCCTGACACAGGCGGGCGGAGGTGGACTCTTATTCAGTTAGCTAGGTCCGTTGCGCTGCTGGGAGGGGCTGACGCTGCGGGGATGGGCTGGCGCTGCGGGGTGGGGCTGACGCTGCGGGGAGGGGCTGGCCCTGCGGGGGCGGGCTGGCGCTGCCGGGAGGGGCTGACGCTGCTTTCTCCGTCTGCGCTGCTCAGGCTCCCGGCTGTTCTATATGGAGCGCGCCCCGCGCTGCGCGAGGTTCCAGCCCTGGGGTGTTACACAAAAGCGCGGAAGGAAAAGCTGCGCCTGCTCTCTGTGCCTTCCCCGTCAGAGCGGTCCAGGCAGCGAAGGGCTTGATGGGCGCACTATCCCCAGGTGTGACGCACTCACTCCCTTCCGCGGACCCAGTCTCAGTTTCCGCTGACGCCAGTCGGGTGCGCGCGCCTTCCGCCCTCTGCATCCCCAGCCCCAGTCCCCGCCCGCGCCGGTCGGGTGCCTGCGCCCTGTGTCTCACCGCGACCTTCCCCTCCCCCCTGCCTCCTGGCTCCGGCGGGGCTGGGCGGGTCTGCAGCCTGCGACCTCTTCTTGGGACTTTCTCCGTCCCTTTGTTCTGCGAACGGCCGGCAGTGTGTTCCGGCCGGTTAATTTTCTCTCTTTTGGTCTCCCACAGTTTAAGTTGGCACCTCACAGAAGCTCCCTCCGATTGTCCTCAGGGCACTCAGGCCCGGACCCTAGCCCAAGCAAGGCCGCCTAAGACTCCCTTCCCGGGACGGGTCTCCGTCCTTAGCTCTTTTGTCTCACTTTTTATCTTTTATATTTTGTCCTACCTCCTTTCGAAGACAATGGTCTGCTTTTCTGGGCGCCTGATGACCTCAGCTAGCGATCAGAAGTTGTTTTGTGAGGTTTGCTCTGCATTCAGTTATTCTTTTGATGAATTTGTAGGAGAGAAAGTGGTCTCCCCGTCCTACTCCTCCGCCATCTTGGCTCCTCCCCTGCATTATTCTTGTAATGAGTTATCATCTAATCTTTGTTTTGCTTGTCTTTCACAATCACAGCTCTTTAAAGTACACTTTTATACCAATGCATTCATTATTATGTAATGATAAAAGTGGTATTTACAATGAAAATGATGATGATGACAGTATCTAACACCTATAATTGTGCTACTTATTTTCCGGACACTATTCTCCTCATAGAAGGCAATGGCAACCCACTCCAGTACTCTTGCCTGGAAAATCCCATGGACGGAGGAGCCTGTGGGCTGCAGTCCATGGGGTCGCTAAGAGTCAGACATGACTGAGCGACTTCACTTTCACGCATTGGAGAAGGAAATGGCAACCCACTCCAGTGCTCTTGCCTGGAGAATCCCAGGGACGGGGGAGCCTGGTGGCTGCCGTCTGTGGGGCCGCACAGAGTCGGACACGACTGAGCGACTTAGCAGCAGCAGCAGCATTCTCCACATAATACATCTAGCAAAGATTTGTTCTTCGTTACAAGTCCATGCAGTAGATACTATTAGTATCGCTCTTTAATTAATGAGGAAACCCAAGAAAAGATGTTAAACAACTAGCCCAAAGTCACAGAGTTAGTAAATTGTAAAGCCAGGTTTCAAACACAGGCCATCTGGTTCCAAGGTCTGTGCTCTTAACACTTATATCAACCATCTTACTGTTAAGCTTCTAATGATAACTTCATTTTTCATCCAGAAGACTCCCTCCACATGGTTCTGACTCTTTGAATCCGTTCTGTGATC
Organism: Cervus canadensis; assembly: GCF_019320065.1. Lineage (NCBI taxonomy): Eukaryota > Metazoa > Chordata > Mammalia > Artiodactyla > Cervidae > Cervus > Cervus canadensis. The sequence goes on from NC_057404.1 coordinate 31,733,297, forward strand.
ACCTCTACTTTTTTGTAGTGGAGTTATACAGATGCCTTTCAGGATAGCAGAGTTGGTAAAGAATCAGCCTCCAATGCAGGAGACCCTGGTTCAATTCCTTGGTCAGGAAGATCCACTGGAGAAGGGATAGGCTACCCACTCTAGTATTGTTGGGCTTCTCCTGTGGCTTAGCTGGTAAAGAATCAACCTGCAATGCAGGAGACATGGGTTTGATCTCTAGGTTGGGAAGATCCCCTTGAGAAGGGAAAGGCTGCCCACTCCAGTATTCTGGGCTGGAGAATTCCACAGACTGTATAGTCCATGGGGTCACAAAGAGTCAGACACAACTGAGCGACTTTCACTTTCATACAGATGCCTTAGTTCAGTTCAGTCCAGTCGCTCAATCGTGTCCGACTCTTTGTGACCCCATGAACGGCAGAATGCCAGGCCTCCCTGTCCATCACCAACTCCCGGAGTTTACCCAAACTCATGTCCATTGAGTTAGTGATACCATCCAACCATCTCATCCTCTGTCGTCCCCTTGTCCTCCTGCCCTCAATCTTTCCCAGCATCAGGGTCTTTTCAAAAGAGTCAGGTCTTCACATTAGGTAGCAAAAGTATTGGAGTTTCAGCTTCAACATCAGTCCTTCCAATGAGCACACAGGACTGATCTCCTTTAGGATGGACTGGCTGGATCTTCTTGCAGTCCAAGGGACTCTCAAGAGTCTTCTCCAACACCATAGTTCAAAAGCATTAATTCTTCAGCGTTTAGCTTTCTTCATAGTCCAACTCTCACATCCATACATGACCACTGGAAAAACCATAGCCTTGAGCAGACGGACCTTTGTTGGCAAAGTAATGTCTCTGCTTTTTAATATGCTATCTAGGTTGGTCATAACTTTCCTTCCAAGAAGTAAGTGTCTTTTAATTTCATGGCTGTAGTCACCATCTGCAGTGATTTGGGAGCCCAGAAAAGTAAAGTCAGCCACGGTTTCCACTCTTTCCTCATCTATTTCCCATGAAGTGATGGGACCGGATGCCATGATCTTAGTTTTCTGAATGTTGAGCTTTAAGCCAAATTTTTCACTCTTCTCTCTCACTTTCATCAAGAGGCTTTTTAGTTCCTCTTCACTTTCTGCCATAAGGGTGGTGTCGTCTGCATATCTGAGGTTATTGATATTTCTCCTGGCAATCTTGATTCCAGCTTGTGCTTCTTCCAGCCCAGTGTTTCTCATGATGTACTCTGCATATAAGTTAAATAAGCAGGGTGACAATATACAGCCTTGACGTACTCCTTTTCCTATTTGAAACCAGTCTGTTGTTCTATGTCCAGTTCTAACTGTTGCTTCCTGACCTGCATACAGGTTTCTCAAGAGGCAGGTCAGGTGGTCTGGTATTCCCATCTCTTTCAGAATTTTCCAGTTTATTGTGATCCACACAATCAAAGTATTTGGCATAGTCGATAAAGCAGAAATAGATGTTTTTCTGGAACTCTCTTGATTTTTGGTGATCCAGCAGATGTTGGCAATTTGATCTCTCATTTCTCTGCCTTTTGTAAACCCAGCTTGAACATCTGGAAGTTCTCAGTTCACGCATTGCTGAAGCCTGGCTTGGAGAATTTTGAGCCTTACTTTCCTAGCCGGTGAGATGAGTACAATTGCGATGCAGTGTGAGCATTCTTTGGGACTGGAATGAAAACTGACCTTTTCCAGTCCTGTGGCCACTGCTGAGTTTTCCAAATTTGCTGGCATATTGAGTGCAGCACTTTCACAGCATCATCTTATCAGGATTTGAAATAGCTCAACTGGAACTCCATCACCTCCACTAGCTTTGTTCATAGTGATGCTTCCTAAGACCCACTTGACTTCACATTCCAGGATGTCTGGCTCTAGGTGAGTGATCACACCATCATGATTATCTGGGTCATGAAGATCATTTTTGTACAGTTCTTTTGTGTATTCTTGCCACCTCTTCTTAATTTCTTCTGCTTCTGTTAGGTCCATACCATTTCTGTCCTTTATCTAGCCCATCTTTGCATGAAATATTCCCTTGGTATCTCTGATTTTCTTGAAGAGATCTCTAGTCTCTTCATATTAGCCACCCTTGGGCATATTAGTCACTCTTAAATCTTGGTTCCACCCTCTGTAAACTGGGGAAGACAAGAGGGCCCAACACCTGGAGTAGATGCTATACTGAGGAAGATAATGCATGCAAAGCACTCTTTGCAGTGCTTGGAACATATAAAGTCCTTTATTATTAAACCCTACATTTCACTGAAAACTCTTTGAGCTTAGTGAAGAATTTATATTGCTCTTTATATCCCATTTATAACATACCAACCTGAACTTACTATATGCTTAATACTTTTTATTAAAATCAGAATAATTAGACCCATTTGAGTCACAGCACATAACTTCTTTATAATCCCTACTTAAAGATTATATTGTTTCTACCCTTGTTCAGTATGTTCACATAACATATGCAACATCCTGTTACTAATTATTTGAAAAACACTAGTTTTTCCTGAAAACTTCATGATTTCAAAATGCACAGCTTTTTCTAGATCTTTATATAAATATACAAGTAGATATAGTAAATGGTGCATATTACATATAAAAATATAAATATATATATATATGTTATAAAATAATTTAACCATATACATAATCCTCATCCAGACATAGTGACCTTTGCTCCCTGGACTTAAGATCTTTAGCAAAATGAAATTTGATAATTCATTTGAAGATATTTTGTAAAATACTACACATAAAATTTAATATACTACTGATATTTAAATGACTATCTAAGGATGAAGATGAGGATAGGTGGTGTGGAACAGATCTGTATGTGGGTATCTTTAACTTTAATGTCTAATAGCCCAAAGACTTTTCAAAATTGGATTGATATTCTTTCCAAACAGAGCAATTCATGTACCTAGCTTAAAATATAAGGTGTGAAATAAGAAATAGGTATTTTCAATCTACCCTTACTTAACTCCAAGTCCTGTAGCTGATTTTAAACTTATTAGCTCTTTTTTCTTCCTTAGTTCTAAAATTCATGGATTTATTACTTTCTCGATTTTTAAACGTGATTCACTATCTACAGTGGAAGCAGAGTGTCTAGTTCTCTCCCTGAACTTCCCACAAGTCTAACTCAGACACAGATCCCCATTTCCCAGTGAATCTATGACTTTTAATTAAATATATATTTGGCATTTTTATTATAAATGGTACATAAATATTGTTTACAGCTCTGCCATAGAGTGTGTTATTTAGTATGTTTCATTAATTTCATCTAGACTTAATAATTGACTTTCCTGTTAATATTATATGTGCCTATCATTAATTCTTACCTTAACCCTGGGACTAAATCCTAACAACACTTTTTATTGCAGTAAAACACAGGAGCCAATATAATAAACTTTGTTTTTGCTAATCTTCAAATATCCCTCCTGGAACCATTCATCCTCCTACTCCATTCTAGATGGTTATTCTCTAGACATGCCAGCATAGATTATAGGACATTCTTTCACAATCAGCCTGGAAATTCTCTTCATTTTGTTCCAGCTTTGGATCTATTATCTACTGAAGCTCAAGTTTTCCTCTCTCATGGTTTATTTCTTCAATTACATATTCTAGAAGCTCTCAAAATAAACATTGAGTTGCATTTGAGAGATTTTTGAGACTTTGAATAGCTAAATATGCCTTTACTTTACCCTCACACTTGATTGCTAGTTTAAGCTGGTGCAGCAATCTAAGTCCAATCAGGAGATAGAAATTATGCATAAATTAATATAGAAAATGTGTAACTGCATAAAAGAGGAACCACAAGATATAAGAAAACTCTATAGGTACCATGGGTATGTGCCTATGGGACCACAGGGAAGGATGAACTTGGAAGGGTTCTGACAGTTTAATGGTGTTATTTAGAGGAAATAGGATACATGCATCTGAAACTGAGATAAAAACTCTCAATTGGGATACAGATTTTGGAGGCATAAACATAGATGGTACTTTGCTATAAACTGAATATTTGTGTCCCTCCAAAATTTGTATGTTAAATCCTAAGGCCCAGGTGATGGTATATGGAGGTGAGGCCTTTGGGAGGTGACTAGCCAATGAAGGTAGAGCCCTTATGAAAGGAATCAGTGCCCTTATAAAAGAGACTCCAGAGAGCTTACTTGTCCCTTATACCATGTGAGGGCCCAGTAAGACCACTATCTATAAACCAGGAAGCTGAGCCTCACCATACATTAAGTCTGCCAGTGACTTGATATTCAACTTCCCAACCTCCAGAACTGTGAGAAATAATTTCTGGTTTTGTTTACAAGCCTCCCAGTTTATGATATTCTTGTTATGGCAGCCTAAGGAGACTAAGCCATAACATATTTATGCCTTGGAAGTCTGATGTGATTCCCAGATTTAGTGCCTGGGAGAAAAGGTGAATACAGTTATCTTTCAAAAAAAAAAAAAAAACAATGATTAGGAAAAGGATTTCTTTTAACAGAGTCTCAGTTCAGGTTTGGGCAAGGTGAATTTGAGTCCCTTTGGAACATCCAAGTGCACATGTTTAAAAGTGGATAAAAGAAGAAAAAATGTGAACTAGAAACATTCAGCTAAGCCTTATTAGAATGGGGACAATGATACCCCTCCTTCAGAAAATTTCCAGCCTCTTTAAAAAGATATAAACATTTTCTCTTGTCCTATTTAAATTATTTACATATCTATCAGTGAAGACATCACATGTTGTAATAATTTGCCTACATATGAAAAAATTTAGGATTCCTCATGAAAGTATATTTTTTTCTTTAGTTGCTCATATCATTTTTAAGTTTCTGAAATATACATTTTTGAGTTGTCTCACATAATACTGAATTGAATGAAAGATCAAAAATGCAAGCAATATAATTTCCATAGGTTGTTTAATATGTAACTTATTTGAATAGCAGAAGCAGCATTTTTTAAAGAAACTTCTAAGGTCTTTCCTTATGCAGTGATCAAAACTGTTATTTAATATAGTTTTACCTTAAAGACTGGGAAGTCTACTATTTTAAAAAAAATCATTATAAAATTACAATTAAATATTGACATTATTTCGATATCCTAAAGTAAATAATAGTCCTGTTTTGCACAGGTAGGTTATCAACTCAGAACCAAAAATGAAAATATTGATTATTTTTATATCAGTTTCCTACTGGTGCTATAACAAATTACCACAGATTTAGTGGTTTAAAATATTTATTTACAGTTCTAGAGCCCAGATATCCCAAGCTAACATTATAAAAGCTAAAACTCAAAGTGTCAGTAAAGCTAGATTCTTTTGGAAGTACAGTGTAAAATCCATCTCCTTGCCTTTTTTTTTTCTGGATTCTAGAATTGGGCTCATGGTTCCCTTACTTCCTCTGCAAAGTGGATAATTCCAAACTCTGCTTCCTTCATCACTCTTTCTTCCACCTTCTCCAACCTTCCTGCCTCCCTTTTACAAGGACCTTTGTGATTCATTTGGGCCTATCTGGATGATCCAGGATAATCATTCCACTTAAAGATATTTCATTTAGGGACTTCCCTGGTGGTCCAGTGGTTAGGAATCAGCCTGACATTGCAGGGGACATGAGTTTGATCCATGGTCTAGGAAGGTTCCACATGCCATGGGGCAACTAAGCCTGTGTGCCACAATTACTGAGCCTGTATGCTACAGCCTGTGCTTTGCAATCAGAGGGGCTACCCCAATGAGAACCCCGCCAACCGCAACTGGAGAAAGCTTGCACAAAGCAACAAAGACCCAGTGCAGCCAAAAATAATTTAAAGAATATTTCACCATCTGAATTTCAAATCATGGAACATGATTTACTCACTTATAAATAAATAAAAACATTTAAAAAAAGATATTTCATTTAATCACACTTGCAAAGTTCCTTCTGTCATGTAAGTGTACATATTCAGAGGCTGGGATTAGAATGTGGACATCTTGGGAGGAGGGCATTGTTCAGCCTACCATAATTTTTTTTAATTACATGTACAGCCAATTTTGGAAGTATTATAAAATTTGTTAAATTGGCAAACTGTCTACTCTTTTACTTTCCTATCTCTATTATTCTCAGAGGCTGACATCTAGAGACCCAAAGCAGATATGAAGGGAAAGCTTAATGACGCAGTTTTCCACTATTCTTCATTGTTAGATTTGTACCAAAAACCTGACTCTTATTTAAAAAGGGAAGTAAAAACACAGGAATAGACTGAGTACTTTTTCTTTAGCCTGCAGCATTGTTCTAGTATCCATTCCTCAAGACTATACCATTAATTTTTTGTATGTCAGACTCAGTGTGGACCATAGCCTGCCAGGCCCCTCTATCCAAGGGATTTCCCAGCAAGAGTAATGGAAGTGGATTGTCATGCCCTCCTTCCAGGGAATCTTCCCAAGTTCCAGGAATCAAACCTGTGTTTCCTGCATTGCAGGCAGATTCTTTACCACTGAGCCACTGGGGAAGCCCATATGTATAACCAGTAGGAACTATTTACTTAGCATAAAATTGTCTCCGCCTCCTGTTTAAATATGCACTAGCTGCATGCTTGAGTTATTGCAACCAACTTCTACTGTGTGTCATCAATGCTACCCTTAAGATAACAGTGGTTCATGGAGTCAAATAATCTAGGACATACTAAGAAAGTAAGAGAACTCCTATGGGGAAATTTAACAGCTTATGTGTGCCTAACTCTCACAATCAATTCAGATGATTGTTGTGTTCTAGCCAATTGTACATTTGGTTGAATTGTTCAACACCTGTCCAAGTTTCAGGTACCCCTGCTGAGTGTGCCCATCCTTGAATTGCTTCACAGATTATTGCAATTTTTTAATGTTTGTTTTCAAAAGCAAGCTTCAAGAATAATGCAAACTTAAAACATATATTCTAATGCTATATTGAGGTAACTAAAACATATGAACAAATGCATTGAAAAACTAAAGTCATAGAACAGCATCTTCTATTATGATTAATAGTTGGGATTATTTCATTGCAAGCAGCAGAAACTCACCTAATCAAGCAAAATAGAATTTATTGGAAGATATTTGAAACAGAATCTGAGGGATTCTAGAAAGTCAGACCTAAATTGTAGAAACTAACCTATCTTTGAGAACAGAAACAAAGTAACATTCCAATAGTAAGATCAATATGGTCAAAGTTTTAGCCTTGGGGCGACTGGAAATGCAATCATTTTCAGTTCCATTGTCCTTCTGTTCATGATCAAATTTTTAGGAAATAAGTATATATTAATCTAGCCTAGGTAACATGCCACTGATTAGTGGACATAAAGGGGGAAAAGGTAATTTCTCTAAATAAGAGTAGGTGTGGTAAAAAGTGAATTCTAGACATTGAAAAAAATCAAATATTCACTACGTACAATGTGTACTTTTATTTTCAGTATTACACTCCACCTGGACAAAGAGTTTTTTATCTGTCTGCAACAGTGATGTCTAATATATATATGCATACTGGTGTCTCTTTGCATGTCCAATTTCCTCTTCATAGGCACTAGAGAGACTGGATTAAAGACCACCTTAAGAACCTTATCTTACTCTAATGGCTTTACTTCCTAATATATGTATACTCTGAGATACTAGAGTTTAGGCCTTCAACATAGGAATTTTGTGGGGGCGAGCACAATTTAGCCCATAATACTATCTCATCTGAGGTTAAAAATAAAAAAAATAAAAGTTTCAATTTGTAAGGAAGAGCACCTCAAGGAGATAGACTGGGAACACTGGAGGACACCACTGGAGTTGAGAAAACAAATAAGGAAGAAAGAGAAGAAAAGAAGAAAAACTGTGCCTATGGAGGAAGAACAGGCACACTGGACAAGGTCAACAGCCTCCAAGGACACAGGCACCTGTACACTCCAAAGACTGAGACTCACTTAGCACATTAGCATGTGCTTCTCTCACCTACACCCCACCAGCCTCCAGTAAAAATACCAGTGAATTACAGCTGGAGGTCTGCAAGAGACAGATTCTCTCTGAGGAACATTTAGAAGAGGAAGACCTGAAGCCAACAGCAGAGAAAAATAAAAGGTCACTAGAGGAGCCCTCTGATGCCCACAGCAAGAGCATACTGCAAACACAACATAACTAGATTCATACAAATCCTAACTTTATAGTCTTGTCTCCTCAGAGTCTATTTTCCTATATAACATGATCAGCTTTCAACAAAATTTACAAAGGATGACAGATGGCAAAGAGGAAAAAGTCTGAAAATATAAAACAATTGCCAAATTCAGATATGATATAGATATTGTTATTTTCAGATAGATTTTAAAAGAGCTAACATGTTGACAGCTCTAATGGAAAGATAGTCAAACATGCTAGATCTAAATCAGGTGGATAATTTCAATACAGAGTTGAAACTATCAGAAATAATCAAATAAAAATTAGAAATTAAAAACACAGTTAACAGAAATGAATATGCCTTTGATGGGCTCATTAGTAGATTCAAATAGCCAAGAAAAGTATGAATAAACATGAAAATATAGAAATAGAAATTATACAATAGCTTTAAAGCTTCCAAAATTAGTGGTGACAGATACCAAACCACAGAGTACACCAAGGAGAATATATACTAACACAATAAAAACTAACTGCGTCATATTCAAACTAAAAAGAAAAGGAAAATCTGAGGGCAATCAAAGGTGGGCTGGGATTGGGAAGGACAACTTTCATACAATGTAAAAGATAAGAATTATCACAGATATCTCATTAGAAACCCACAGGATAGTAGAAAATAGAGATCTTTAAAATTGGAAACAAAAAATTTCAACCTAGAATTCTATATCCATACATTTAAAGATGAAGAAGAGATAAAGATTTTATCAGGAAAAAAAAAACTGTTAAGAGTTTATTGCCAGCAGACCTGTCTTATAACACAGTTATTAAGAAATAGTTCAGGCAGAAGTAATCATAAGATCATAAATTTGTTATGCACCAAAAATAAAAAGCATCAAAAATTGAATGAATGAACATAAACATAATTTTTTTATTGTAATTGCTCTAAAAGGTAGTTATTCAAGGCAATAACATAAACTATATACATTTATATTTACAGTACACATAAAAACACGAAGGGCTTCCCTGGTTGCTTAGTGGTAAAGAATCTTCCTGCCAACATAGGAGACATGGGTTTGATGCCTGAAGCAGGAAGATTCCACATGCCACAGAGCAACTAATCTGATATGCCACAAATATTGAGCCTATGCTCTAGAGCCTGAGGGCCACAACCACTGAGCCTATGTGCTGCAACTACTGAATCCCACTTGCCCTAGAGCCTGTGTTCTGCAACAAGAGAAGCCACCATAATAAGATGCCCATGCACCTCAACTAGAGAAAAGCCAGGGCAGCAACGAAGACCCAGCACAACCAAAAATAAATATTTTTTAAGTCATTTACAGAAAGACTTTCCAACTATGACCTAAACTGGGGTGTTGTGACTACCTACTGGTATCCCTAAAATGCCAATAGTGAAGACATATTTCCTTTACTTCATCAGTTATTTATAATTTGCCTTGTTTTGATTTTGAAAGTTTTATCCTGTGAGTTCCTTTCCACAACACGTTCCCCTACTAGGAGATCTTTGACAAGGTGCTTTTGCAAATGTAACTCTCCTGAAAGAACACATTCACTCTGGGATACAGTGAAGATTATTTGACATGCACAATTAAAAGAAGGTATCTAATACAGATGGCTAAAAATAACATAGAAAGATGCTCAATATCACTGTCAGAGAAATGCAAATCAAAACTTCAGTGAAGTATCAACTCACACCTGTCAGAATGGCCTTCCCCCAAAAGTCGTCTACAAACAATAAACGCTGGAGAAGGTGTGGGGGGAAAAAAGGAATGTAAATTGATACAGCCACTACGGGGAATAGTATGGAGGTCCCTTAAAAAAAACAAAAATAGAGCTATTATATGATCCAGAAATTCCAATCCTGGCATACATCCAGACAGACCATAATTCAAAAAGATACACACACCCCTATGTTCATGGCAGCAGCACTATTCACAGTATCTAAGACATGGAAAAACCTAAATCTCCATTGACAGAGGAATGAATAAAGAAGATGTGGTACATATACAATGGAATATTCCTCAATCACAAGAAAGAATGAAATAATACCACTTGCAGCAACATGGATGAGCCTAGAAATTCATGCTAAGTGGAATGAGAGAGAAAGATAAATATCATTTGACATCAGTTATATGTGGACTCTAAAGTGATACAAATGAACTTGTTTACAAAACAGAAGCAAACTCAGACTTAGAAAATTAATCCAGAGGGGAAAAGTGAGGGGATGGCATACAGTAGGAGTTTGGATAGAACATGTACACATGACTATATATAAAATAGATAATCAACAAGGAACTACTGTATAGCACAGGGAACTCTACTCAATACTCTTTAATAACCTATATGAGAAAAGAATCTGAAAAGGGATAGATATATGTATAACTAAATCACTTTGCTGCACATCTGAAACTAACACAGCACTGTAAATCAACTATACTTGAATGTAAAATAAATCTTTTTAATGAAAAACAGCTTCTAAAGAAGAAATTCCTTCAATTTCTAAACAATGCTTAGTAAGGGCAGTTTAGTCATCTCTTCTAATCAAACACATAAAGCATCTTACTTATATTTTAAAAGCCTTGTTAAATAAGATTATTTAAAAAAGGCATCACACAAATTTTAAACATAGCTTGATTATTATATTGATCACTTAGAAATTATTGCAGACCTTTACTATCCAATTAGCATACATCTTGACTAATTTGTACCCTATTGAAAACATAATTATGAAGTAATTATGGAAACTTAAAATGTCATTAACTTCATCCTCCATGGATTTGGAAGCCTAATAAGACTCATCTAAATTTTGGAACTCCCCATTTTAAAAGTCAAACATTACATAAAAGAAAATAAAACTTATACACACAATCAGCGGCATTTGTTCTTTTAAAATTATTTCCTCAAAAGTGTCTTATTTATTAATTTGTCATCATTCTCTAATCTTCATTGTCCTTTTTAAAATTTTTTAGGGTCCCTCTAAACATATGACTTGAATTTCTCTCTTTACATTTGTATAAGTTTGCTATGTACAGGTATTTGTCACTATATTTATATAATTTTCTGTGGAATTATTGTACTGAAGCAAATATAATATGTTTGTGACCATTGACAGAAAAATCATTGATATAAAAACTCAAACAATATGCTTATTCCTCATGGATAATACTGTTTGATCTGAATCCAAGTTTTTGGATTTCTTGCTTTTTTCTCTGAATTTTAACTTATGTATCAGCTATAGAAAGGAAAGATAATCCTGAATAACATTAGCTATGCAATTTTATCTTCCCAGGTGGTGCTAGTGGTAAAGAATCCCTCTGCCAATGCAGGAGATGCAATATACATGGATTCAACCCCTGGGTCGGGCAGATCCCCTGGAGAAGGAAATGGCAACCTACCCCAGGATTCCTGCTTGAGAAATCCCTGGGACAGAGGAGCTGGAGAGGCTACAGTCCATGGGGTCGCGGAGTCGGAAATGACTGACACTTTCACTTTAACCCTTTCCGGCAATTTTAAGGAAAAAATAAGGCAGCTTTTCTTCTACTTTTTTACTTTGTAGAAATTAACAATGCTAGATTTCAATTTTATTTTGATTCTGTTCTCTGAAAGTCACCAAACAAACAAAAAAAAAGAAAATGAAAAAGAAGAGAAAAGAAAAGAAGCTATCTTTTTGTGATTTTAACACCAAACAGGAATCTCTGATATTACCTGCCAAATTATTTAAGTGTAGACAATAGGAAGGAACCTTCTCAGAAAATGCACAATCTCTTTAAGCAACTGTAGCAAATGGATGCTTTTTTCTCCCCACAAGTGTTGTAGTTTTTAAAAGCGTAGAGTGACATCAACATCTGATAACATTCTAGACGCTTCAAACACATACCACACAAGCAAAACATACCCTATGACATTTATGCACAGTATTTTTATGTTTGTGGCAAATTTTACAGAGGTATATATACATACAAGAGATTTACTTTTCAAAATGTGAAGGTCTTTATATGATTTTTTAATATATTCTTAGATGGAACATCCCTTATGGCCTTTATATACTCCCATTATATGCTTTTCCCTAATCTCATAGTTTCCTCAGGTAAATTTCCCACCATTTTTTTGTTCCAGATTCACCTAGTATGCAAATAATGCGTTCCTTCAAACATGAGCCCTTTACTTTGTATCTTTTTCTATTCACCCTCTCTTGATCATCTTTGCAGTAACTGCAGTAACTTGCAAGGGAACCAGTTGTATATCGCATCATAGTAAAATGATTACTTACATTTTGAATGCTCACTATCTACAAGTATCTTAATATTTTAATCCTAACAATAACCTTACAAGGTATATAATTTTTTCTCCAATTATAGAAATAAATGAGAGGTCAGAGAACAACTTATCCAAGATCACAAAGTCAGTAATTGGAGGAGCTGGTTAAACCTATCTCAACATCAGCTCTGTATTTTTTCCATTACATCTGTCTGCCATTATTAATCCAGGTCATCAAAGAACAGATTGTACTCAGTATCTCTTGTTTAATAAGGCATAGAACTATGTAATTCATTTAAGAGTGATATTCATCAAAATAGTTAAAACCAAAAATAACTGCAGCACTTAACAGGGTAAATGTCAATCATCTGAATATTACCTTTAGGCGGAAGAACTCTTTCTCTGAACTCTTTCTCTGACATCTAGATAAACTAGATGTCTCTACATTTAATTACTGTCTACTTTGCTCCTCCTTTGGTACAAGATTTTCATCTCCAACTAGCATTTCATTGTTTGATTCATTTTCATTTACCAATGAAGATTTTTGTCTATTTTCAGATTTCAAGCATTTAGAAATTTATGGTAATTTGATTCATACCAACATACTCCCAGGTTTTCATTTTAAGATGGCATCATTAAAACTGTTAAGCATAGTGTGAGATTGGAGTGGCATTAATTTTGTCACAGAATGGGAAACAGTTTCATTTCTGCTTGAATTTGAAAAGGACTTTGGTCTTTGCTCCATGAATTCTTCCCGGCATACCTTTTGTCTTTTTAATAACATTTGTCTCAGCCTGACTTTCAAGCTACTTAAACCATTCTCTGGACAGCTTTTTTCTTTTTATTAAATTAACCCCCATTTCATCATTTAAAACCAAGATTTATAGATGCTTTGTAATATTTAGGGGAAAACCATAGCTTTACCACTGACTACACATTCTTCTGCTCCCTCCTTTAGAGAAAAACTCTTTTAAAGGGTTGTCTATATAATTGTTTCTAATTATCCCACATTTTCTTTTTCTCTTGCGCACACAGAACCATCTTCTATAAGTTTACAAAGGATGGCTGTATTGCTATAGCCAGTGACCAAGTTTTAGGACTTATCTTACTTAGCCTGTCAGTAGCACATGATATAACTGATAACACCCTCCTCCTTCAATTTATTCACGTAGCTTTGGGAACCACACTTCTCTCCTGCTCCCTTCTCCCACTCCAACTCTCTCCCAAAACTAACAAACAACAACCTTTGTTAAACAGACCTGGGAGACTTAAAGAGAAAGTATTCATACCTTTTGACAGTAGCAGAGTCCAGCAGGAAGAAGAAACACCCTCTTCTTTCCTGGCAAGGACTCAGACAATAAGAAGTCTGACCCTGTTTACTGTAGCCCTCCCAGCTTCTTTCTCCTCTATAAAAGTGTTCTCCCTCCCTCACCATACGGGGGCTTGCTCAAATGACTCACCAATGCTGCAGATCCAGAATTTCAATTCTCTGTTGGTCTGGAATAAATTCATCTTTGCTAGAGAAATATCTGGCCGTCTATTTGTTTCAGGTCAACACTTGGTGGCCCATACTGGGACCAAGGAAGACTCTCGAAGGCTCTGAAGCTGGTGAGAAAACAGGTGCAGTGTTCACAATGGAATCCCTTGTTGTTCACTGCATGTCACTTCAGTCTTGTCTGACTCTTTGCTAGCCTATGGACTGTAGCCCACCAGGTTCCTCTGCCTGAGGGACCCCAGGCAAGAATACTGGAGTAGGTTGTCACACCCTCCTCCAGGGGAATCTTCCCAACCCAGGGATCAAACCCAGCTCTCCCACATTGCAGGTGGATTCTTTACCAGCTGAGCCACAAGCAAAGCCCATCCAGAACTTATTCAGGGTTTATTTAAAGCCTTTCTCTTTCTCCTTAAGGCCTTGTTCTGTTTACAAGTACTCATTTGACACTTTGTTCTGATACTGATATCATACTGTTTCATCTGAAGCTGGCTGAAAATGCCTTCAGCAGAATTCCTTAGGAAGGAGTTGCTTCAAATGAAACTGTATTGTTCCCTCTTCAGCCTGTTTCTTTGGAAGGGCTATTCTCTAGAAATGGGCAGAAAAAACCTTTGGCCTGGCTCCTCTGGGACTAAGTAGTTTCCTTTGAATTGACAGGGATTGATTTGCCAATTATTTGGTCTGACCCATTTGTGCTGCAAGTTGTTTGAAAATTGTTCTTTAGTCTAATGCAAAAACCTCTAGGAAATGGGGTCCCAGTTTTCTAAGTATTTTGAGGACACCTCCCCTCACCATTTTTCCTTCCCCAGGATTCCAGCCCATCCAATATTTTTAAAAAATAGCCCTTCCTCTTGTGACTTTCTAACCAAATGACAATAGGCAATTTAGAATATCAATGGCTATTATGGGGAAATTTAGAAATGTACATACCTAATTTTCTTAAAACCAAATTGGATTACAATAACTAAAATTTCCAGAACTGAATGGAATATTTATTTCATTTGGCATTTTCAGGCTTTCCAACTTTATCGGGAAACTAAACTTGCCCCTTCAAAAAACATGATTTTAAGAGGAACTGAAGAAAACAAAACAGTATAAGATGGTCCCCAAGCTATCAGGCTTTTCTTCCTTCGCTTCTTTGCCTCAGACATCACCTTTGGGTGGTCTTGACTCTCTCCTCTCTCCTCCTGCTCATCGTGGCCCAACTTCACCTCCCGTACCATCTTCAGAACTTCCTTCTAGACCGACTGCATCTACGCTATACCCTCAAATTCCCTCACTAAACTTCCCCTTTTCTCTGAAACTCTTATTCTCTTTTCCTCTCAACTTGTCAGAACCTGTCCCTTTAAAATTAAGTTTTCTGGAACTTCCCTGGTGGTCCAGTGGTTAAGACTCTGTGCTCCCAGTGCAGGGGGCCTGTTTGATCCCTGATCAGTGAACTAGATACCAGGTGCAGCAACTAAAGATTTGGCATGTAGCAATGGAGACTCCAGGTGCCGCAACTAAAACCCAGCCCAGACAAATTAAAATTTTAAAAAATAAAATAAGCTTTGAGGGTCCAGAAGCTTACCTCTTAATAACTTATACTCTCTGAAATAAAAATGAACTGTGAGCCATAGAAGATTTTTTCCAAAGTTAACTGAAAATCCTCACAAAGTTGCTAAAGAATTTATTATAGGCATTAAAATTTATCAACCTGGTTTCTCTAAATTATATCAGCTGCTTCGTATGTTTGTCAGTGAAGGGCAGGCTTAGCATTGGGTGAAACCTGCTTAATGAGAAAATCCTGAAAGGTCTCTAGAATTAGAAGTGGGCAACCAGCCCACTAGCTAATTACAGCTGGTCCTTGAACAACACTTGTTTGAACTGCACAGGTCCACTTATATGCAGATTTTTTACAACAGTAAACGTTACAGTACTAACACAATCGTTGGCTGTTGAATCTGAGGATGTGGAACTGCAAACTATGAGCAGATAGGATAGGGTCCCCCAGAGAAAGACAATTAGGGATGGCTTCCTAGACATAAAAGGCACTTTTGGCCTAAGCTGCATTGTGATCTAAGCCTGGCCATGATGCCAGTCCTTGAACAGGTCTTAGTTATTAAGGATCCTAAGGGAACAAAAGAATGCAGAAACATTACCTATTATCAGGCAAGAGAAGTAACAATAGCAAATATCAGATGGAAAGACTCCCAGTTCTGTTTCAATGGTAAATATTAGCCTGAAACACTCAACCACCAGGTCTACTGAAACCCAAAGGTTGATGATATTGATCTTTTCTGTCCCTCAATTAATAAAGCTTAGACTGTGTGGACCACCAAAGCCCCTTCATGAAAATGCATATATCTTTACCTTAAAACTTTCAGTTTTACTGTTCAGAGAGACACTGCTTTGGGAAAGATCCCTGATGTTCTCCTTACTTGCTGCAAGTAATAAATCCTTCCTTCTCTTGAACTTTGACTGGGTTGTGTCTTTCACTTGATACCCACCAGAAAATAAACCCATTTTGGAGGTGATACAGAGGGAATGCAACCACATATACAAAGGGCCAATACGAATTTTATATGGATTTTCGAGGGTTGTACCCCTAACCCCCTCATTGTTAAAAGGTCAACTGTATAAGATTTGGTTCAGGCAATCAGTAGGCAACTTTATCCAGCAATTTTTAGTGCTCTTGCAATGCCAGTTTATTTGAACAAAATTCAGGCTTATCCACAAAAATCTGAGGAAACTGTAAATATTACAATCAACTTCACATTATTTTTAAAGAAAATTCTGGTCTTTCTTCAGATGTAAACATTGTGCAACTACTTTTTATCTGACAGACTGGTTCTCTTGTACTCTAGATGAATCACCTCCAGGGCAAAATTCTCAATTTTTACCTCCAGTTCCTAAATGAAAAGCTCGTAAATGAAACCAAAGCCTCCTAGTGAAACAGAGCAGAACCCTGTGGGGTTCCCAGGTAGAGGCCTTTTGTCCCCCTTTTCTTACAAGCAAGACACCAGCTTCCATGACCTTCCCTGATTCCAAAGGGCATGTTTGAACAGTTGCTAATCAAGAGAGTAGCAGCCGTGGAACCACCGGAGACAAGATGAAAAGAATGCAAACCCTGCTCACACCCTGATCTTGTCAGAGACCCCACCTTTGAGCCACTGTTATAAAACCCTTCATCAGATCCTCTGGGGTTGTGACACATAGGCAGAAGCCTGGAGTGCCTCCCTTTGCCTTGCAAATAACTCTATCTTCTGCTCCACCCAAAACTCTATCACCAGGATTTGATTTGGCACTGGTGTGTAGACAGGCCAAACTTTTGGTAATATTAGTTCTCTATTTCTATAAAAAGTCAGGACACTGGAAAAGAGACTGTTTACAAATGTAAGCACTTTAGGGTCCTTCAGCCCTCTAACCAGGCTTTCCGAACTCCTCCCAGTTCTCAATAATGGAGCTCCAAAGAGCTGCAGGGACCTTCCCAATTCTCCCCCTTAATGGACTTGGAGAAACATTTCTCCAGATTGGAAATGAACCTCTTCCAATCCCTAATAATACTGGAGCCACACTCTTGGCACTCAGCCCCACTACTGTAGTACAAGCCCTGCCTCGGAGAATTAAAACAGCTCCAATAGTGGGGATCTCTAATGAATCCCAAGAGGTTCCTGTCTCTGAACTGTTGGGTCACACTCTGCAGGCCCACAAGGTTTGTGACTGCCCAACTTCAAGACCCAGAAAAGAGCCTGCAGTCAGGTAGGTGGTCAGGAAACTTACATGTCTGAAGCAAAAATCTGGAGAGACAGCCTCCTGTGTGAGGTGAATGGCAGGCAGGAAATGGCGGCAGCCTTCACTCCCAAGGAGGGAGGTGGGGGTGGGGGCGGGTGTGGACAAGGTTAACCAGTTACAGAAATTGACATCAGGTGGGCTCATTAGTTACCAGAGAAACGAGAATAGGGACATGCTCCTCATGGCCCCTTGATGAGAACAATCACTAGCTGGGTTCTGGGGCAAGTACACACAGGTCCGTCATATGAGTTAGGTGTAGGTAAGCCAGGCACTGGCTGGGCTGGGGATATCCAGAGCAAAGAGCAACCATCTTGAGTGACCTGGCCATACAGAACCTATTCCCTTTGTTTAGGCCCTTTGAGAAATACAAATCTTTTCCCCGTTAGTTTCTCCACTGTTATACATTTACTAGCCTGAGACTTCTTAGAGAAGTATCACACCAAAATTTCTTTCTCCCAAAAGAGGGAAATAATTTTAGAAATTGACAGTCATCAAAGTAACACATCAGGTGAATTAAATGATCCTTTTATTTATTTAATAGCTTTTATTTGTTCCAAGTCTGACAGTACTAGAGCTGATGCTGGAAACATTGATAATTTGCCATTATTAAATTAGTTACAACTTTCCTTTGGACAGAATCTCCAACTGATGGTGAAATTTACAGTGCACTCCCCATCAAAACTCAAATAGACCCCTCAGAAACTCTTCCCAGAATTAATCAATACTCTGTAAATAAAGAAGCCCTTCCAGACATAAAGACTGTAATAAGAGATTACAAGGCTCAAGGCTTCTTTATCCCTTGTACTAGCACCTGTGTTAGTCATGCAGTTGTATCCAACTCTATGCAGCACCATGGAGCGTAGGCCTCCAGGTTCCTCTGTCCATAGGATTCTCCACGCAAGAATACTGGAGTGGGTAGCCATTCCCTTTCCAGGGGATCTTCCCAACCCAGAGATTGAACCCGGGTCTCTTGCATTGCGGGCAGATTCTTTACCATCTGAGGCACATCAAGAAGGCTGACAGCAACTGTAACACTCCCATTTTACCAGTGATAAAACTTAAGTGCTAAGGGTAGAATTTTGTCCAGGATCTACAAGCAATGAACAGCATTGATATCTCTAAACCTCATAGACTACCAATATCCATTTCACCAGAAGTAAATTCTTTACTGTAATTGATTTATTCAGTGCATTCTTTAGTTGATGAAACTGCTCAATATCTTTCTGCCTTCATTTGGGAAGAGAAACAATTTACCTACACAGTAACACATCAGGGTTATACTGAGACTTCTTATTTCTTGCAAATTCTGAAGGCTGATCTGGAAGATATAAAGTTCCCTAGAGGTTCTACTTTGTTGCAGCTTGTGGATGATTTGCTTCTTTGCTCTCCTTTCAAGCCTCCTCACCGGAAGACAGCATTCACTTGCTAAAGCATTTCACCTTAAAAGGACATAAATTCACCAAATAAAAATTGCAGTTTGCCCAAATATAGGTTCAATAGTTAGGGCATCTGATATCAGAACAAGGGCTACAACTAGATCCATACAGATTTCACGGAGTCTTAAGTTCCCCCAAACCCAAAACTAAGGGCCAACTGTGAGGTTTTCCTAGGCTAGTTGGTTACTGCTGATATTAAATTCCAAATTTCTCTCTGTGTCCAAACCTGTACTGTATGTTTTACACAAGGATAACAAACCCAACCCAGTTTATAGGTGGTTTATGTGCAGGACCCGACAACATAGCCCTCAAAATCTTAAGGAGCTATTTGATAAACCCACCTGTATCCCAGTTATCAGATTCCCCTTTTCCTTTTTGTATAGAAAATAGGATAGAAATACCCTGGGGGTTCTTACCCCCAAACACAGGAACCTCAATTGACCCGTAAGGTCTTACCGCCAGCAACTGACCCTGGGGCGTGGGGATACCCTCCTTGCCTTAGTCATTACAGTCACACCCCTTTTAGTTAAGGTCACCCAAAAAAATCATTGTGGGATCCCTTTGACTATTTTTATACCTCATGCTGTAGAGGCTTTCCTGAATTCCCATTAAACTCAGCACTTCTCAGGCAGCTGCCTCACCTCCCGTGAGGTCTTTTTGTTAGCTGTCTTTACAGGACTCTTTCACAAGGTAATAACCTTAATCCTGCTGCTCTTCTTTCCATCATCAATGAAGTCTCTGATGACTGCTTAACGCTGACAGACCACCTCCTGACTCCTTGTGAGATTTATGGGAAATTCCATCGGGTATCACTGACTATTCATGGTTCACTGATGGTTCTTACTTAAAAGGAGACAATGGCAAATACTGTGCTATTACTACTTCTTTTGATGTTGTTGAGGTAGCATCTTTACCATGCCCACTTCAGCCCTACAGACTCAATTATACATTCTTTAGGGGCGTGTACTTTAATCAAGGTCAAAACTGCCAACATTTATACTGACAGTAGATGTGCTTTCAGAGTAGCCCATGATTTTGGAATTTTGTGGGAGTAATGTGACTTCCTTACGTCCAGTGGAAATAAAATTTAAAATGGCCCAATATTCAGGAGTTATTGAATGCAGTACTATTACCTAGGGCTTCCCCAGTGGCTCAGCAGTAAAGTGGCTCAGCCTACAATGCAGGAGACGTGAGTTCAATCCCTGGATCTGGAAGATCCCCTGGAGGAGGGCATGGCAACCACTACAGTATTCTTTCCTGAAGAATTCCTTGAACAGAGGAGTCCGGCAGGCTACAGTCCATATGGTCACAAAGAGTCAGACACAACTGAAATGACTGAGCCCTCGTACATGTACTATTAACTACTGCTTTAGCCATTGTAAAGATTCTAGGGCATTCTCAACTTTGACTTGGAAGCTAAGGGAAATTACCCTGCCAATAGCTCTGCAAGGAATATTGCCCTTAAAGAGACCAATAGCAACCAAATCTCTGTCGTGGCCCAAAGGAGTATTTCCCCAAAAGATAATTTAGAAAAACTGGCTGGATAAGCCCAGTAATTGACCTCAGAAAGGAAAAAGAGCAAGATTGAAAAACTCAGTAATTGTTGGTTTTATAAAAAGAGAAAGCTCTTATTTTGACCAAATAACAACTCAGTCCTATGGGATACTCTAAAATTTCCACCCCTCACCACTGTATATGCATTACACCATTGGCCTATTGACAAAATAATAGCCTTCATCAATCAATATTGGTGGGGAAATATTAACAAGGCTGCAAAAAGTGCAGCTTTGTCACATTCACCCTAAGTATACCCATTGACAGCTGCTCATACTGTTCCCAGACATTTAGACTGCCTATTCCAGGTGGCACTAGTGGTGAACAATTAAAGTGTACACAAGTGGATTTTGTACAGATTCCTCCAACTAGTAGATAAAAATATATTTTGGTCATGATCTGTATGTGTTCACTCTGAACTGAAGCCTTCTCTTGCAGACAGAGTACTCTCTCTTCTCTGGCTAAGGTCCTTTTGGAAAAGAAAACCCTTACCTAGGGAAGTCCTCTCAAACTTCATGGTGATCAAAGAACCACATTTTACTGACCAGGCACTGAAACAAGTCTGTGTTCTTTGGTGGGTTTTACACACGTTCACTTTGCATACCACCCTCAATCCTCTGGTTTAATTGAACACACTAACAGTATTGTTAAGACTCAATTTGCAAAATTTATAGAGGCCTCCCAACTACCCTGTCCAAAGGCATTGCTCCTGGTCCTTCTAAATCCAGATCCTTTGACCCACAACTGATAAAAGGAGAGATACTCCAATATTGTGTCTATTAAAAATAATCGTGTTTTTTTGACAGGGCAGTCTTTTCACAGTACACCTTCAGAAGATGAAGACCTTAAGCATCACACCTTTCAACTTGGAAATTTCATCTATCAGAAAAGACACTCCAGAAGAACTCTTTCCAAACTCTCTGGAAAGACTCCTATCAAGTTCTGCTAAGTAAACTGTTCCACCAAACTCCAAGGAATAGACTCTTGGATTCAGGTGAAACACCTGAAGCAAGCGCCAAATCCTGACTGGACCTGCACATCATCTGGTGACCTGAAAGTAAAGATTTCCCCAAACTGAAGCAGATGGGATCTGATGAAACAACCACATAACACTTCAGATTATGAACGTTAATGTCTATGATCTTGATAACATATGAACTTTAGATTAAAAATGAGTGAGAGTTCTCCCTCCTACCCCTCCTTGTTACTTGAATGTGACCTTAAAAGATTTCCAGTGGTGCACTTTACCTTCAATGTGAGACAGTACACCCAGGAAAGTTCCTTCCTGACATAGAGGGACAAAAAGCCCCTGAAACTGGAAAAATCTGTCTAGATCAGGAATGCTTTTATAGACGGATATTGATAAAAAGGGGAAAACATGTAAAACTAATAAACAGAAGCCTCAATTAAACACGGTTGGTAGACCAGAAGGGAAAGCTCTCATGCCCTGAGATAATTAGTAGCAAAGTCCAGCAGAAAGAAGATAGACTTTCTTTCATGACAAAGACTCATCCAGTGAAAAGCCATGGACCCTTTGTTTAGTCTAGTCCTCCCAACTTCCTTTCCTCTGTATAAAAATGTTCTTCCCTGCTGTTTGGGGACTTGCATGTGTCCATCAAGGTGGAAGACCCTGAATTGCAATTCCCTCCTGATTCACGACAAAGCCATCTTTGCAGGAGAAATACCTGGCAGTCTGTTTGTTTCAGGTCAACACTCTATTTTCTTTCTCCTTCTCACTAGCTATTTCTTCCTGGTCTTTCTTTCAGGTTCCTTTTCACTGCTGCAATCTACAAATCAATGATTCTCAACATTGGGTACTCACTAGAATTACCTAACAACTTAGGGACTAAACCACCACCACCACCGATGTTTTTTTGGAGAAGGAAATGGCAACCCACTCCAGTATTCTTGCTTGGAGAATCCCACAGACAGATGAGCCTGGCAGGCTAGAGTCCATAGGGTCACAAGAGTAGGACACAACTTAGCGACCAAACCACCACCAGAATTACATAAAGATTATTTGAAACAGATACCTGAGCCTTACCTCCAAGTAATCTAATATGATTTCTTTTGGTATGGAGCCAGCACATTGTTAGTTTTTGCATCTCCCAGTGAAGTGAGAATCACTGTCCACCCTCAGTCTATACCTCTTCTCCATCTGGATTCATTTCTAGGTGGTAGCATTTGGCAAAAAGAAAAACTTTTTTATTCAAGTGTGAAAAGGAGTCAGACATCAGGAGTATTGATTCACCAAATAGAAAACACAACACATATTTGAACAGAGGAAAACAAAAACACAAATTTTTCAGAAGTATGTGATTACATTAGTCTGTTCATGGCAGGAAGATAACTTTCTCAAATTATTATATTTATAAAAGTCATGCAATATCTTCAGATATCAGTATATTATAATTCAGGGATGGTTTCTTTTTGTTATAAAATCCAGGTTTATGAACAATATTCAAGGTTTTAATATTTTGAGGACCAGAAACAATTGAGGCAATCTTCATTTTGGCTTAATTTAGGAATGCAAGGCATATTTATAAGTTAAATATCTAATCTGTACCTCCAACCTAAACAACCTTAAAAATTTGACTTTTATGTTCTATTGCTAACTCAGCATCTATTACTTAATGTCTAATTGCCATTTCAGATTTCACAAAACTGTTATCTGTTGCCAATCAATTTTAATGAGGTCATCCCTGGGTCAATAGCTGCAACACTTCAAGTTCTCAAGCTAAAAACATTGGGGTTGTCTTTAGTGACACCTCTCATATTCCACATCTAATTCATCAGAAAATTCCTCTTGGTTTCATTTTCCTAATATGAGAAAAATTCCATAACTCCACACTGCTTTCATTGCTACCACCCTGCATCATCTCTCACCTGAATTATCTCACATGAATAAAAAATTGATGTTTTTAATGTTTCTCTTAATGTTTCTACCTATTTCTGTTCCTGCTACCTACAACTTTGAGTAGTATAACACAGCAAACCTTTTAAAATATTAGATCATATTTTTCCTCTGCTCATATACCTTCCACTTGGATATCTTCAGAGCAATCACAGTGGTTATTTCTGACACAGCTTCTCCACTCTTACCATTGCTCATCTCTGTGATGTTCCCCTTTCCTGTTCCTCAGCCACTCTGAGCACACTCTACACATTCAATTCAATACTTTTGTTCTCACTGTTCCCTCCACCCAAATACTCAAATATATGCATATTTTGCCCTCTCAAACCCTTCAAATCTTTGTTCCAATGTGACCTTCTCACCAAAGCCTTTCTTGAGATATATATTTAAAATCACAACCTATTTCCCTATGGCTGGTCTCCTCATTCTTCCTTCCTCCTTATTTTGCCCAATAGTGTACATCACCATTTGACAGTATATTTTTCAGCGTTTATTTTCTGTCTCCTCTTTCTATTGCCCACACTGGAATATATACTCCATTGAGGGCAGGGACTTTGATTTGTTCATGGCAAAATAACATTATTCTAGATTAGAACCTGGTACACTATATGGTCTCAATAAATATTTATTGAATGAGTGGATACATTATTCTGTGGAGAGAAAAATTCATCCTATCTTCAAACGCTATAGTAATTCACAAGAAGGCTTTTATTTGTTTTGATTTGTTTGTTTGACTAAACTTAATGCCATCTGCAAAGAAATACAGTTCCGTTCAGTTCAGTCGCTCAGTCGTGTCCAACTCTTTGCGACTCCATGAATCGCAGCACGCCAGGCCTCCTTGTCCATCACCAACTCCTGGAGTTTACTCAAACTCATGCCCATCAAGTCGGTGATGCCATCCAGCCATACAAGGGATACTTAAATCAGTGATCTTCTTCCCCAGATATCAATCTTGCTTTAATACGACAAGTAAATTATTTATCTTTTGAAAACCATATGAACAGTCAACCCTCTTTTTCCTACACTATCCCATCACACTCATAGAACACAGATCCCTCTGTATTTTTAGCAGAAACTTGCAAATGAACAATGAGGTAAAAAGAAAATATTACAGAGAAGAACAAACATCAGTGTCTGGAGTTTTCTTACACTTTAAAGTTCTTTCATTTACTAACCTCCAACATGTTAATTCTGAATGGCACTATATTCTATCCCCTTTAACATTGTCGTAAAGACTCTTTATTATTTTGGGGGGCTCCCAAATCACTGCAGATGGTGACTGCAGCCATGAAATTAAAAGGCACTTGCTCCTTGGAAGAAAAGCTATACTAACCTAGACAGCATATTAAAAAGCAGAGACATTACTTTGCCGACAATGGCCCATCTAGTCATGTATGGATGTGAGAGTTGGACTATAAAGAAAGCTGAGTGCCGAAGAATTGATGCTTTTGAACTGTGGTGTTGGAAAAGACTCTTCTGAGTCCCGTAGACTGCAAGGAGATCAAATCAGTCAATCTTAAAGGAAATCAACCCTGAATATTCATTGGAAGGGCTGGCACTGAAACTGAAGCTCCAATACTTTGGCCACCTGTTGTGAAGAGCCAGCTCATTAGAAAAGACCCTGATGCTGGGAAAGATTGAAGGCAGGAGGAGAAGGGACCGACAGAGGATGAGATGGTTGGATGGCATCACCGACTCAGTGGACATGAGTTTGGGTAAACTCTGGGAGTTGGTGATGGACAGGGAGGCCTGGCGTACTGCAGTCCATGGGGTTGCAAAGAGTCAGACAGGACTGAGAGACTGATCTGAAAGACTCTCTGATTATACACTGAAAAACTATTCCTGGAGCACAAAAGGTACACACTATCTGGTTCACTTTACCACTTCTGGGACTCCTGGTTTAGAGCTGTGCTGCTGCTGCTTGTGCACGGAGCTAACATGTGGAACTCCTGTATTGAATGGAATGTTGACCTGGCCATTTAGCTAAGGGAGGCATAATTCTGCTGTTCAAAGGGGCAAACGAAAGACCATGGAAAAATAGTGGGGTTTATATTGAGGCCAAGAATCCCTATGATCTGCTTACCGGACTTAACTTCTCTCACCAGAGCTAGAGCAGCACTGACACCATCATTCATGCCTGGGGCTACGGTGAGTCAAGGAAGGGCTTTTTCTGCTTGGCCAAAAAGTTTTCTCAGGGAGCATGCCCGCAGTTAGCTCCATTGGTGGCAGAATTTCCAAATGTGACGTCACAGATCCGCACAGAGAGAGTAAGTGCATCCTTGCTTATTTGGTGCCCTGGGTGGGAGAAAGTGGGTAAAAGTAGACTACTTTCTTCCCAAGAGGCTATTTCTTTTGGTGTAGAGCAGCCTACTTCACTTCCCTAAGGTTAGGAAAATCAAACTCATTGATATCCTTGCCCACAGTACCTTCTGTTATGCTCACATGGCTAGCTGACATCAACCTGCCTCCTAGAGAAAAGATTTAGGTTCTGTTAAAACTACCAGCCTTTTGCTCTATTTTACTCAACTTCTTAGGCTCTTTTTTTCATTCTTGCCTCACAAGCCTGTGGATATATTTCAATTCATCTAAGAGAGATTTTAAGATCTTTAAAATTAATCTTTTAAAGGCACAAACGTACACTGTCAAATTTGTAGTTTTGAAAGAGTTAGGCTTTCATTTAATAGATATTCTATAAAATCTATAATGGCATACAGTAGAGAGGAAAGACTATTCAGCTATACCTTGGAAAAGCAACAATCACTGATAGTATTGTTGAATTGCATCATGAGATATATTCTTCTGAATGAATAAATAATTCTACTAGTAATTTAAATAATGTTATTTCTACAGCATTTTAATGCAGAAATTATTATATATAATTATAATTAGAACACAATTATAGTATAATTGTGATTAGAAAAAATAAATATTTTACAAAATATTACATAGAATTTAAGTAAATCCCATAATCTGATTGTACATTTACATTTACAAAAAAAATTGTATCACCATCTTCCACCATTCTCAGGTGTGGCATCCCTATTTCCACAAGCATTTTAATGCAGAAATTATTTCATAATTTCTGAACTAAAAAATATATATAATGAACTGAACACCTAGAATCATTCTGGCAACCAAAAAAAGCCATACGCATGTACTATTGAAATTAGAAAATTAGATTTTAACCTTTATTGTATTTTTAAACATAGCTATCACAGAAGAAAGCAGCTGGGCTTATTATAGGTCCAGAAACTTTCAAATTAAACAGTGTGTGCTAAAAATAGAATCTAATCACACAGAGATGGGTTTTTTTCCTTTATTCAGTAATATTTAATTTCCAACAAATACAGATTACCAGCTGTTAACATCCTCTTAACTGCAAAATGAAGATAAGAAATTTAATGCCAGTGACTCTGTATTTATGACTGTTGCCTATAAATTACACAGTGGTTTTGGTAGAGTATTTGTTTGCATTTTTTTCCCACTTGAAATTTATTTCAAAATATGACAAACTGTCTAATTCCCTGTGAAACAGTGTAAGTTGTTACTGTTGGAAACTACTTAGTTTGTTCAAGCATCCTTTAGGATCTCAATAAACAACTAAGTAAACCTAGAATTGGGACATTGAATGACATTTGAAGTAAAGGATCTACAACTCTTCAAATACACCATCTTATTTCATTCCAGTCAAATCTAAACTGGGAAATATTGAGACAGAAGCAAGGAGGTAAGTTTTAAGTTAATTATCAGAGTTCTTGTGTATTTTATTTAACTTAGATAAATAAAAAAGGAGTGCTATTATTAATTATTTTGAAACAGCAGTTTAAAACAAGAACAGATGTGGTGGGGAAAAAAGGAATAGTCACCTTGACTAAACCAAAGATATTGTTATTAGCTGTACATGTCTTAAATGTCAGAACTCTATTATATTTTGTGTGGCATTTCTAATAAATATTGTTAATTACAGTTTCACATATTATAAAATTTATCACCCTAATTAAAATAAGCATTTGAACCAGCAG
The DNA here is from genome assembly GCF_019320065.1 of Cervus canadensis. Taxonomy (NCBI): domain Eukaryota; kingdom Metazoa; phylum Chordata; class Mammalia; order Artiodactyla; family Cervidae; genus Cervus; species Cervus canadensis. Next base: position 31,760,837 of record NC_057404.1, read on the forward strand.
CAACAAGTGTCTACTTTCCTTAAGAATAGAAAAAAATGTATATGAGATATTTCTGATGTCTCATTTGGTCTTGACAATGGAACAATGTCTTAATAGAAATGAGTTTAATCAAAAAAAAAGATGTAGAGAATTGCTGGATGGTGAAGGCAATTGAATTCTGAATTTCTATGTGAACCATTTTTATTATATTTATGAAGAATCTAAAAATCTTAAGTAAATTCATCTTAATAAGGAAACTTTAGCAGTATAATTGTAAAATATAGCATGATAGTTTAAAAGAATGGATCTTAATATATTCCAGACTTAGAATATATAAAAGCATTTGGGAGAAAAAGTCCCTGTCAGTCTACATTCATTCAGAGCCACTAGAAATAATGTAGAATCAGAGATTAGTAAGTGAATCAACCTTACATGATTGTAGGAACTTGTAGAACACTCTCAGCTCCACTGTTTCTTCTTTCCTAGTGTTGAGTAGGAAGTCCCTGGACAATCAGAGGGGAATGTGGAGGACAGGAGTGACACTTGCAGACCCCAAGGAACAAGTGGGGCTTGTATTAACATCTATCTTTCATTAGAATCCTTGATGGTCTCCACTGAGCTCAGGCCACACTCACACCAGGATTTGGAGGAGTTAAATAAAACACTCTCTTAGGAGTTGGCAGTGAGGTACACAACTGCTGCTTAAATCAACAAGGTAAGCAAGCAGATCCAGAAAGAAGTACATGATTTAAATTCAACCTTCCAAGAACAAACATGGCCACTGCTTCCAAAATGCACATGTACTATCTTCTGACCAATCTTAACCAGAAACATTCTAGGAAAGGAATTCCAGGAAACACAGTTCAGCTTAGCCAAAATACACATTAGAAGCCAACCATACTGACAAAACAGAAGTACCAACAGAGTCACAACTCTCTAAATAAGCTTCCACCGTAAAATCCACAGGCCCTGTCTTGCCTGATTCCTTTCTTAGAGAATGGGAACCTCTTATGGGGTTCATATCACAATTCTGAAATAAATAACCTTTATGGTCATGAGTAGCTTTGATTATAATTGAGTTCAAAGGCTTTTACTGGCACTTGGGGGTTCAGAATCACAAAGTGAGCAGGTTCAATATTTCTTTACCTATTAACTGCTATCTTTACTGAAAGAAATCTCTTGTTTTCTGTCTTTTTTATCAGTGAATCAAGTTTAAAATGTATGGGTTTGCTGGTATTTTTATGAGAAATAAATTAAAATTCAGAGAAGCCCATTTATTATATGGCAAATAAGTTACACGTAGTCTTTTACTTTTCCTTTGGATGTTATCTAAGGACAACTCTCCTCTTTTGTTTACTTATTGATGCCTAATTTTTTTTTTCATTTCCTACCACAAGAAAAAGTAAAAGAAAAAAAGGAAAATCAAAAACTATAGGATCTTTCCATTACCTAGTATTTATTAGTCTGGTCTAACTGTATCATACTTTTTTTCCTACAAGGATCCAAATTTATCTCCATTCCTAAGGAGACCAACTTCTTTCATCAAATGCATTCTCATCCTTCCCAATTTCTAGTAAGGTCTCCACTGAGGTCTGCTATTTTAGCAAACCTCTAGTTTAGATCGCTTTACTGATTGAACTTGTTTCTTGAACCTGTACAGACTTCTAAACAAATGGATAAAAAGGACAAATTTCCTCAGAGAGAATCAGTATTCTGAGAAAGAGTAATTTCTTTTTTCCTTCTCACCTTACAGCAGCCAACATTCAGAGTTATAAATGTGGATGATTCCAATGAGCAGCATGTGCCCAAGACAGCAGGTCCCTGCCAACTCAGCAGGATGAGTTGACCCACTGCTCCCACTTGGGGCCAAATGGCTTTCTACCAAGACACTGACATGGGTGAGCCAAGATCCTCTCCAGGGTCATTACATGCTATTGACACACCTGCAAAAAAGATTTGGAATATTTAAATTTGTTTAGTCTACTCTCTCATTAAAAAGATAAGACAGTGAAAGTGAATTCACATCAAGGATACTAACTAAAGTTAACTCATAACAAAATATGAAAATACCACTTCCTTTCTCTAATAAGTAAGGTGAGACAAAAAATCTGCAATTAATATTAAGTGAAAAATATTATAGACCCTAGAAAACTTTTCCAAGGCCCTAACCTATAAACTTCTGCTTCAAGAAATTCTTGCCAGTGTTATCCTAAGCCACAAATGCACAGACAATACTGCAGAGGCTGAATCAGGTTAAAATAACAAGGGAAGTTACATGGAATTTTTGTTTTGAATGCATAGAAAAACCTGTGCTAGTATACAGTATAGTTCAGAAATTAATGTCTACCCACACTAATAATTGATTCAAATAAAGTAAGACAGTTTTATGGCAACTTTTGAAAAAATAGAGAGTAAATAGTAAATTTATAAGAATATATATTTTGGAAATGATTGATTTTTATATCATTTTATGGCTACTATTAATATAAAGGAAGGCATTTTTCCAGAAACTTATCTGTTTTTGTTGCATCTTTCATTGAACACTCTTTTATTTCCAGTATTTTCTTTTGTTAGACATTTCCCCCTCTCTTTTATATATCAACATTTCTTCTTTCCATCTTGATAACACTTCGAATGAATTTTACCTCTTAGAATATATTTTTTTCTTTTCTTTTTTTTTGCCAATACAGAAGTCCTTCTGTATTTTAGTACACTTCAAGGTCTGCTTTTATGTGACAATTTCCTTTCCCTCCTGTTCCCTATTTCCAGCATATAAGACAGCCATTCTGGCACAGATATAAAATTAGTTTTGCTCAATGGATTTCTTGTCATGCATGTGCACAAAGCTTCATTTACCTTCAATTTAGATTTTTGTTTTCCTCTGGTGACTCATTTTGCTGCATCTGTGTTTATTCCATAACCTGTGGATAAGGCATGTTTCTCTGACTGGGAGCTGGCTGAGCATTTGCTGTTGGCTGCCATGTGTTAGCTGTTCCTGAATGCAGTTCAGGGGTGCTCTATCTACTGCATCAGATATCACTGCTTTTATGCATTTCCTATGGGGCAACTAGCTTAGACCCCATTTTTTTATCTCAGGGATTTGTTGGTTTTGCTGTTGTTGATTCACTTAATATATAACACATGCTTTTGTTGCATTTCCTGATGGTAAATAAAATCTTGTTGATTTTGGTGATCTATGTCAGATATTTACTTACAATTGGTACTTTGCCCCATTCAAATGCCAAACATGGCCACAATTCTTTGTTTTCTGTTCTTTCTAAAATTTGCTGTGTATACCTTTCTCCTGTAACAATGTAAAACCATTCTAGCCACAGGCTTTTTCATAGACAGTTCTGTGTGTGTGTGTGTTAGTTGCTCTGTGAAGTCTTACTCTTTGCGACTCCATGGACTTGGAGCCCTCCAGGCTCCTCAGTCCATGGAATTCTCCAAGCAAGAATACTGGAGTGGGTTGGCATTTCCTACTCCAGGGGGTCTTCCTGACCCAGGGATAGAACCCAGGTCTCCCGAGTTGCACTGAGACTCTTTACTGTCTGAGCCACCAGAGAAGCCCTAGACAGTTTAGATATAGTTTACAAACATGTTTATCATTCACAGATTTATACTTGTGTGTTTGGGGTTTCTTTTGACTTATTTAACCTACTTTATAATTAATGCTTTTTTAAATACTTCTTAAGCATGGGTACTGCTTTCTGAATGTATTAGGTTAAGATATGGGCAAAGTAGCACTCCGGCTTCCCAGGTAGCTCACTGGTAAAGAATCTGCCTGCTAATACAGGAGACGTGAGTTCGATCCCTAGGTGAGAACGGTTCCCTGGAGAAGCAAGTGGCAACCCACTCCAGTATTCTTTTTTGGGAATTTCCATGGACAGTAGAGCCTGGTGGCTACAGTCCACGTGGCTGCAAAAAGAGTCAGACGTGACTTAGCAACTAAACAGCAATAAGTAACAGCAGGGGAAATAAGCTTATACATGCCATAAAAGTTTGCACAGGGAAAAGTTATTGACCAATTTTGCAGTTTGCTTAAATTTTACATTTCTTATGTTTGGGAAGGCAAAGAGATTTCAAATTAGCTAAATTTAATTTTTGTATTTAAGCATAGATGGTTGCTAAGCAGACTATTTGCTTACATGGATGAAGATTTGCTATCCATTCGTGTGGACTGTTTAACAAATATAACTCTTTCCTGGCAAAGCTATTTGGTTCTGAAATAAAACACCTAGTTACAAATTATCTATTCCTTGGAAATACCTAAAACTATAACTCTAGGGAGCATACAAAAAAGCAGAGACATTACTTTGCCAACAAAGGTCCATTTAGTCAAGGCTATGGTTTTTCCAGTAGTCATGCATGGATGTGAGAGTTGGACTATAAAGAAAGCTGAGCACCGAAGAATTGATGCTTTTGAACCGTGGTGTTGGAGAAAACTCTTGAGAGTCCCTTGGACTGCAAAGAGATCAAACTAATCCATCCTAAAGGAAATCAGGCCTGAATATACATTGGAAGGACTGATGTTGAAGCTGAAACTCCGATACTTTGGCCACCTGATGAGAAGAACTGACTCATTTGAAAAGACCCTGATGCTGGGAAAGATTGAAGGTGGGAGGAGAAGGGGACCACAGAGGATGAGATGGTTGGATGGCTTCACCAACTAGATGGATATGAGTTTGAGTAAACTCCGGAAGTTGGTGATGGACAGGGAGGCCTGGCATGCTGCAGTCCATGGGGTTGCAAAGAGTCAGACATGAATGAGTGACTGAACTGAACTGAACTGAACGGAAGGGAAGTAAAATTTTTTCAACTTTGATATTGGGGAATTGATCTACTCCTATTGTGACCCCTATTCCAATTTCAAGGTTTATCCATCCTGTCATATTTTTAAAATCCTACTGTTTCAGAACCATGGTCATTTTTTCTGTATTAGTTGATGCTAACCATAAAAGTCCACAATGATTTCAATATTTTATCTGTTTCCTAGGGCTGGTGTAGTAAAGGGCCACAAACTGAGTGAACTGCACAAACAAATTTATTCTCTTAAAATTCTGTTTTTCAGTCACTCAGTCATGTCTGATTCTTTGTGACCCCATGGACTGCAACACGCCAGGCTTCCCTGTCCTTCACCATCTCTCAGAGAGTACTCAGACTCATGTCCATTGAGTGAGTGATGCCGTCCAACCATCTTATGCTCTGTTGTCCCCTTCTCCTGCCTTCAATCTTTCCCAGCATCAATGTCTTTTCCAGTGAATCTGCTCTTTGCATCAGGTGGCCAAAGTATTGAAGCTTCAGCTTCAGCATCCTTCCAATGAATATTCAGGACTGACTTCCTTTAGGATTGACTGGTTTGATATTCTTGCAGTCCAAGGGACTCTCAAGAGTCTTCTCTAAACCCCAGTTAGAAGGCATCAATTCTTCAGTGCTCAGCATTCTTTATGGGTCAACTCTCAAATCCATACTTGACTATTGGAAAAACCATTGCTTTGACTACACAGACTTTGTCAGCAAAGTAATATCTCTGCTTTTTAATACGCTGTTTAGGTTTGTCATAGCTTTTCTTCCAAGAAGCAAGAGTCTTAATTTTGTGGCTGCAGACACCATCCACAGTGATTTTGGAGCCCAAGAAAATAAAGTCTGTCAATGTTTTCATTGTTTCCCTATCTATTTCCCATGAAGTGATGGGACTGGATGCCACGATCTTAGCTTTCTGAATGTTGATTTTTAAGCCAGCTTTTTCAATTCCTTATTTCACTTTCATCAAGAGGCTCTTTAGTTCCTCTTTGCTTTCTGCCTGCCATAAGGGTGATGTCATCTCCCAGCAATCTTGATTCCTACTCGTGCTTCATCCAGCCTGGCATTTCGCATAATGTACTCTGCATATAAGTTAAATAAGCAGGGTGACAATATACAGCTTTAATATACTCCTTTCCCAATTTTGAACTAGTCCATTGTTCTACGTCTGGTTCTAACTGTTGCTTCTTGACCTGCACAAAGGTTTCTCAGGAGGCAGGTATGATGGTCTGGTATTCCTATCTCTTTAAGAATTTTCCACGGTTTGTTGTGATCCACAGAGTCCTAGAGGATAAAATTTCAAAATCAAGATGTTGACTGGACAATGTTTCTCCCATAGTTTCTAGGTGGGGGATCCCTCCTTGACTCTTTCACTTACCAGTAGCAGCAGGTTCTCCTTAGTTGGTAGCAGCTTAAGTTCAGTCTCTGCTTCCATATTCACATAGCCATCTCCCCTTTGTGTTTGTCTATGTCTTCACATGAGGTCCTCTCTGAGTGTGTCTGTGTCCAAATTTCCCACTATTTCTTTTTTCATGTGTGAGTATTTTTTTAATTTTATTTTTAATTTTTAACACCAAAATACTTTGCATTGGGGTATAGCCAATTAACAATGTTGTGATAGTTTCACCTGAAAATTTCCCAGCTTTTTAAAGGGTAGAAGTCATATTGGATTTAGGTCCACTTCCCTGATGTCTCAGATGGTAAAGAATCTACCTGCAGTGCAGGAGACCCAGATTTGATTCCTGGATCAGGAAAATCCCATGGAGAGGGGAATGGCTACCCACTGTAGTATTCTTGCCTGGAGAATTCCATGAATAGAGGGACCTGGCAGGCTACAGTTCATGGGTCACAAAGAGTCAGACACAACTGAAGCAGCTGAATACATACACACACACAGTCCATTGGCTAGAAGGATAAAGAAACAAGGAAAATACGGTCTAGCTGTGTAAACAAGAAGAAAAGAATAATATAGATTCTTCTGTGTAAAAAAGAATCTCTGCCATTCTTTATACAACAGTACTCTAGTGCATTGTAGTGCATTGTACAGGATACTGTGGTTATTATCTGGCATGATTTGGGTAAACATACATTCTGGTCTCCCTAGAACTACATCAATCGATTCTATTGTCTCATAAAAAAAAATTATCAGTTGCATTTTCTCTCCTTCTCAAAATAATCTGAACTAGATAATAATTTATATGGTCACCTGTCAATGAGGATAAAGTTCCAAAGATAGGAATGTAAAGGGGATAATCCCCATCCTCACACACCTTTCCATAAAAGAATACATCAACTGTACCAATTAAAAACAAGATTTCAACTTTCTTCTAGAGGAAAATAAAGTTCTTGTAACATGTTTTCAATCCTACAAGAATGATACTTGGCAAGATTATGGACCATATGTCTTTAGCATTCTCTAAACCAGAATGATTGAAAAGGTGTTTAAGACATTTTAATAAAGTATAATTGCATACCTGTCTGAAAATGTGCCCTTTAAAAATATAACTTCTAACTGATCTGAGAAAAATAGATTTCAAGGCACCTGTGTAATAGTCTTATATGCACTCAAAAATACATATACCTTAGGCACTTTCTAAATGAAAGTTTTTGATGGGTGTGATCATTATAATGAATATTAATTAAGAAAAAGGCTGCATAATAAAGAACTTATACTAGGCCTCTAAGTTACTATGATTCTGCTTAACTGAATTGAGTGTGGCTTTACTTTGCTTGTAAAAGCAGGTGTTGAAATATTCTTAAGATTGTCCTTGAGATTTCTTCATACTTCTTGGAATCCCTCATTATAATGGAACGATCCATTCACTGCATGTACTAGATTTAAGAAACAAAATACCCTCTCATTTTTTAAATTAGTCAAAATATAATGAGAACTTGAACTCAAAAGAATTCATTTATCTTTTGCTATACCTTTACAGAGTGCTTCCATAGCTCTGTTGCCAACCCCTTGGTATAAAAGAACTCACAAACTCTGGAATTTCTGCTTTAATTCTCCTGTAGAGAATTCAGGGAGGCACTGCTCAAATCCTTATAATGGCTAAAAGATTTAGCTTAGCCTCTATAAAAGAGTTTGTTAAAGTAAGCAAGGCTATACACATGACTTTTATAAGTAGTTCACATAAGAATTCAAGCATATGCGTGAATGACATGATTGAGAATACATTTCCCAGTAAACATTCCACTAAGGTCAATGCCTTTTATTTCATTATCATCTTCTTTCTCACGGGTTACATGTGAACATTTATAGGCTTCCCATATTCTTGCCAAGATCTGTCAGCTCACAATGAAACACAGCTGAAAAGCTTTGCAGTATTCACTGACCACAAACAGAAATTTTCTGAATGTCCTGAGTTTTATACAAGTCTCCTATGGCATTATGCTGGGAGAAAAAAATTTTTATTCCAATTCTTTTACTACTGCATGAACATCCAAAATAGTTTGATGGTCTTTAATAGCTACCTAAGAAGAGAGAGATCATATTCTGCAGGGTAATAATAATATTACCAGTGGTTTCCTATGTAACACACTCAAAAATAATTCTCCAGTTACAACCATAGATATGTTCCTCATTTAATAGCCTACAAATTTGGACCATAAAATTACTCTCAATATACATGCCAAAATATTTCCTTTAGAAAGCATTTAGACAAATTCCTAATCAAAAAAGAAGGAAGGATGGAAGGAAGAAAAAAGAGAGTGAGAACATGATTAGTTGATGGTAAAACTACCTTTTATACTTTTGCACTTAGCACTATGAAAAAAGCTAGAATATTTCACCATAAAAAAATGAATTTATATCAACAGTTTGTCTGACATGTGCTTTAAAACTACTGTAACAGCAATTAACATTTCTTCCAGTAATATAATTTTCAAGGGTTCTTGAGTCATTAAGATAGGTAATTAGCATTTGATATTAATAGAGATATTTGCAATCTAGGTGTGAATACTTGCAACACTTATTTAATAATCACTTCATTCTGCAAAAGTCTCCAGATTTTCTGAGCACATACTTTGGAAGAGCACTTTATAAAATAAATTTCTCATTTTTAGTAGCCTAATAAGTAACTCTCAGTGAGGTACAATTTTTTTTAAGAGTGTAAATAGAATCAATTAAGATGCTCAAAATGAGTAAAGTGTATGATTTGAGTTCCAATGAAGCATGAAAATAAAGCAACATTTGACATTTACTTGACAAAGTCTTAAAAATGGATTTTAGATGACTTTTATTTTAAAAGAAAACAGATTATTAAGTGAAGAGTAATAAAGCTGTTTATAAGCCTCAAAAAAAGGAAAGAGTGTCACCTTCAAAACCTTATTTTGGATTTTCAGTGTATAAATCACTATTGAATTCTGGACTCTGATGATCTCATGAGCAAAAATGGTTACAAATTTCATCTCCAGCTATCCCTGCCTAAATCCACCATTCCCTTAAATATTCTGCCTAAAAAAAAACTATAAATATTGATGCCAAATAATGACATCCATTTTTAATGCAGCCTTAGTTAGTATGGAAATTGTGTTGTCATCTCTGATTAGGAAGCTATTTACTGGTATTATGACAAGAGCAACACAGCTAATACTTATTAAGCACCACTATGGTCAAGGCACTGTTCAGGGTGCACAGGTGTGTGGAGGAAAGAACCTGGAATTTTTAGTCAGATAGACTTGGATTTCAAATTCAACTCCTTCCTTTACTGTTGTGTACTCCTAGTAAGTCATTGAGCTTTTCTGAGATTGTTTTCTCTGAGTTTCAGTTCCCTCATCTTTAACATACTTAATATTCCATATGTAATGAAATTTCTGAGGTATAAATAAAAAGCCATTCTTAAAATTCTATGCAAAGAGTAAACACTCAAATATTAGTTCCAGTCCATTCCTGAACTCTGCTCTTGTCTATTTTATTCACTTATTTTCTTTTTATGATTACATTGCAGAGATTTATAGATTTTCTCACTATCTACTCATTGTATTTTTATAAAAACTCAAGAAGAGCCAGAGGATGTTCATTCTATTTCAACGTTACTATCAAAGACATTTCTACATGTTCTCCTGAATTGCTGCTACTGTGCTTCTGTGGTCTACATTCAATATATTTCCTTTAAAAAAAAATTTGCACTTTCCACATTCCATTTGCTGTCTTGTATATGAATTTTGCTCATATTCACTGTTTGTCTGTGTCCTGGATTCACTCTGGGTAGGGCACTCTTTTGATGCTCATCCTTCACTTACTCAAATGTTTTGAGTCATTTGACACCCAGGCTTCCTTGTCCATCTCTCATTTCATTGTTCTTATGTTCTACGGATTTCCCTGACCACAATGGAAACATATTTTGTCTTTTTCCTAGTCCCTTCTATAGGATTAAAGTTGTAGCTACTGTTTTAAACATTTTTTTTTGTCATGAAACAATATGTTAAGGCTTTGTAAGGGTTGTAAAATATTCTTCTCTAATGTTCTTAATGGCTATATATGTAAGATGTGTCATATAATTAAGACAATCTTGTTAAATATTTTTTCTTCTATTTGCCATCACAAACAACACTAACCATCTCTGAAACTAAATGTTGAGGCAGCTTTGGTAAGATGCTCATCAATATGTCCAGATGATAAAGATCACAAATCAACCTAATGGCTGATATTATAGCCATACTCGACCAGCTTTTAAGTAAAATATATTCTATATGCCATAAGAGGAGAGTGGAAAAGCTGGCTTAAAACTGAACATTCAGAAAAACTTAAATTATGGCATCAGGTCCCATCCCTTCATGGCAAATAGAAGGGCAAAAAGTGGAAGCAGTGACAAATTTTATTTTCTTGGGCTCCAGAGTCACTATAGATGGTGACTGCAGCCATAAAAGACACATGCTCTTTAAGGAACTCTATGACTTTATATTTATATTTAAGAATATTAAAAAGCATAGACATCCCTTTGCTGACAAAGGTCTGTATAGTCAAAGCTATGGTTTTTCCAGTAGTCATATATGGATGTGAGAATTAGACCATAAAGAAGGCTGAGCAACTAAGAATTGATGTCTTCTGACTGTGGCGAAGACTTTTGAGAGTCCCTTGGACAGCAAGGAGATCAAGCCAATTGATCCTAAAGGAAATCAACCCTGAATATTCATTGGAAGGACTGATGCTGAAGCTGAAGTCACCTGATGAAAAAGCCGACTCATTGGAAAAAACCCTTATGTTGGGAAAGATTGAAGGCAAAAGGAGAAGGAGGCAGCCAAAGATAAAATGGTTAGACAGAATCACCAATTCAATGCACATGAATTGGAGCAAACTCCATTATATAGTTAAGGACTGGCGTGTTGCAGTCCATGGGGTCACAAAGAGTCAGACATGACCCAGTGACTGAACAATAATACCAATGATACATATATATATATATATATATAATATATAAATTATATATATATGCATGCTACATGTGAAAATCATATATACATATAAATGTAGAATACATGAAAAATACACTTATTTTTAGATGTTTAGCTTTTAAACCTTTTTACTTATTTTCTTTGGGCTTACAGTGTATCATTTTTTTCCCATCTATTGAACACATAATTCATTGTAATTACTTTTTACATTAAAAGCTTTTAAAGCTCCAATTTTTATTTTTTAAAATACAATTATTTCGGCAATTCATATGTTTAGATATGAAGAATTCTCAATAGCATTATCATAAATAAACTGGAATTTCAGGGTTTAGTTTTAATTTCAGTTTTAATTTTCTTTCTGTAAGAAGAGATATATAGAATCGTAACTTTTAATTTTATCGTTTTAAAAAATCACTTGTTATATCAGATTTTATTGGATACTTATCAGATTTTGCCTATAGCATCAATTTTTTTTCTTTTTTTTTTTCCATTTATTTTTATTAGTTGGAGGCTATTTACTTTACAATATTGTAGTGGTTTTTGTCATACATTGACATGAATCAGCCATGGATTTACATGTATTCCCCATCCCGACCCCCCTCCCACCTCCCTCTCCACCCAATTCCTCTGGGTCTTCCAGGTGCACCAGGCCCGAGCACTTGTCTCATGCATCCAGCCTGGGCTGGTGATCTGTTTCACCCTAGATAATATACATGTTTCGATGCTGTTCTCTTGAAACATCCCACCCTCGCCTTCTTCCACAGAGTCCAAAAGTCTGTTCTGTATATTTGTGTCTCTTTTTCTGTTTTGCATATAGGGTTATCGTTACCCTCTTTCTAAATTCCATATACATGTGTTAGTATACTGTATTGGTCTTTATCTTTCTGGCTTACTTCACTCTGTATAATGGGCTCCAGTTTCATCCATCTCATTAGAACTGATTCAAATGAATTATTTTTAATGGCTGAGTAATATTCCATGGTGTATATGTACCACAGCTTCCTTATCCATTCGTCTGCTGATGGGCATCTAGGTTGCTTCCATGTCCTGGCTATTATAAACAGTGCTGCAATGAACATTGGGGTGCATGTGTCTCTTTCAGATCTGGTTTCCTCGGTGTGTATGCCCAGAAGTGGGATTGCTGGGTCATATGGCAGTTCTATTTCCAGTTTTTTAAGAAATCTCCACACTGTTCTCCATAGCGGCTATACTAGTTTGCATTCCCACCAACAGTGTAACATGTAGCATCAATTTTTGAAAATGTATTGAGCTATTATATAATAGAATCAGTTATTTTCTAAGCTTATGTCTACATATATTTTAAATGCTTCAAAAAATTTTTTTAATATTAAATTTAAAATTGTGTTCTGAAACCTAGTTCATTTGTCATCTTTCTGTGAATCCTTTGAATTTGAGACTAGAACAATAGGACAATTCTAATAAATTTCCTTATCTTTATGTCTTCTTCCTCTGAAGGAAGTTTCACCATTTTTAACCTAATCTTACCTGCTTTAAGTGGCCTTTTATAAACCTACACAGGAAATGGTCATTGCAAACTGTACTACTCTCCATCACATGACAAATAAACCTATGAGCTCTTCATATTAATGTAAAAGATAAAAATAATAAATAGCTGTAGTTTCTGTGCCTTGAAATTTTGTCACAGGCTTTTCTAAACACTACATATATTTTTCCTAACAACACTCTGAAATCCATATTAAATAATCATTATTTCACAAGGGGAGTAACCACAACTTATAGAAATTAGTAATTAATAAGTATAAGATATTATCCCAGGTATATCTGACAACATATTCTATAATCTTATGTGTAATAGAGATATAATTTAATATCAAAAGGTAGTATAGTAGAATAAAATTAAGTATCATGTGCACTAGTTCCACGATTTTAAATAGGATATTTAAATATTTTAAATATATAGGATATTTAAAATCCATAGTCTAGCAATGAAAATTGTGGCTCAGAAAAAAAAAAAGAAAAATATGTAGTAGCTGCTCATTTTATATTTTATCTTTTTCAAATATGGAACTAGAAAATTTTAATAGATAATCTCACCCTGAAAAAAACAATATTGATATTGTGGGCTGACTAATTTCAGTATTTATTTTTCACCTGTTTTTTAACTACTATAAATCCATATGAATCTAAAATTATAAATCTGAGAGTTAAGAGTTCAGCCTTTGGCTTGATTTTAACAACTCTTCAAAAATACTCTGTTTTTCTTAAATAGCAGTTTTACTGTTGGTGGTTTTAAGAAGCCATTTTAAATGACTCAATATTACTAGATTTAATATTTTTATGATTTTGCAATTTAATATTTTGAGTAATTGGAAAGCATGGATAGTACCTAATTGACTAACTGTCAGAAGTGCTTTTAAAGAGACACTGGCATTCTAAAGCTCACTGTTCTGTCATAAATAATCTTATCTAACTAACTATATAGTTTTCTATTTTTTGTTTATGTCTCTACTTTCTCACTCTCACTCTCATTATTTTTCTTTCATTTCTCCATTTGCTTCTGTTTTCCTTAATTGTAATCCTAAGGGAAAAAAGTATATGTATACACTTGGATGTCCTTACTGAGTAGAGTATGTCTTCCATTATTTATTTTTAAGAATATGTAAGTGGAAGTTATTTCTCTTTACAAATGGAGTAAAAAAGAAAGTAATAGATAGATAACATTTTCTGTAAACCATTGGTTTTCTATAACACTAAGTCTAGCTTTCATCTCTAAGAAGGAATAGGTCATTAGTATTCACTTTCTTATAGGCCCCTTTTTTGTATGATAAGTCCACCTGATGTAAATTCATTCAAATTCAACTAAATTTTAGCACAGGCTCTTTTGACTCTTCAGAATTCTTCCGTTTCCCAAGTGCTATAGATGAGAACCATATTTTTTAACATTGTGTTTACCAAATTCTTTTTGCTTATGGACAGACAGTTCCCACTTAACAGGTAACTGCTGTAAAGAAGTACAGCATACAAAAATTTTTATATAAGGTTAGAATTGGTGATATGATTGCTTCCTTGTTTCAAGATAATTATGATTCCAGGTATACTCCTCCCCTTTTTCTGTATCATGGAAAAGACTATCTCTTTGTAAAAGCTGTTTACAGTTAGCCTCAGGAGGTATTCTAATAATTTTTAATACCAAAGATATTGCCTATAGAAATTGTTACACAGGTAACAAAATACAAGCTAAGTTTCCATTGTGATGTGGAACATATTCATTTTTACTTTCTCTCATCTTTTTTTTCTCTCAAATGCACTACAAATTTCCTTTACATCACATCATGATAGAGCAGTTTCTTTGATGCAGTTGACAGAATAAAAATTAAAATCTTTTATGACTAAAGATAGCTTTTGCTTAAATTCTGCTATGTTAGTACTTCTGCATTAAATAACACTTTTAGATTTTAAATTTAAAATATTATACATAACATGCTTCTATCATGGCATAATTGTAACTACATTGGTCATTTCAGGAATCATAGTGAACTATTAAAATTATAGAGCATTGGAAACCTCTTCTTACATATGTGAGTGTACCTTTACTGTAATGCTACCTCTGCACCAAGAAATTCTGCCTTTTAGAAATGATTTTATGTTTAGAAACAAAGCTCAAACTAGGCATATTGGTTGAAATATACTTGAAGTGAAGTGAAGTGAAAGTCGCTCAGTCGTGTCTGACTATTTGCAACCCCATGGACTATACAGTCATGGAATTCTCCAGGCCAGAATACTGGAGTGGGTAGTCTTTCCCTTCTCCACAGAATCTTCCCAACCCAGGGATTGAACCCAGTTCTCCCGCCTTAGAGGCGTATTCTTTACCAGCTGAACCACCAGGAAAGCCCAAGAATACTCGAGTGGGTAGCCTATCTCTTCTCCAACGGATCTTCCTGACCCAGGAATCCAACCAGGATCTCCTGCATTGCAGGTGGCTTCTTTACCAGCTGAGCTACCTATTGTTTAAATTTAAAAATCAATTGAATAACTTTATTAAATATATCCTTAAAATTCCAAGGTTAAGATAAATAAGGTGATTTTTTAAACTTAATTACTTATTTTCAATTTTTATCTATTTGAATTGCTTATACTGGCTAATATATCAAATTATTCAATTAGGTATGATGTATAAGTATACCTCATAAAGCTAAGGGTCATGTTTTTCCTTCTATGATATACATTTTTATTTGTGAGATGTTTCCATGAGCTACTACATAAATAAGTTAAGCTTCATATTAAGTGCAATTACTCGCCCATTGCTTATAACAATCATTTTTTCCTAACTGAATTACAACAATCCAGAATGTATGGTCTAGAGTATTTCATAAATCCTTTTAGGGTACCCTAAGCAACCAATACTATTCTAAAGCTCTTTCAGAACTCAGTCCCTTTCCCACAATCAACTGAACAGGTATATCAGACAGTACTTTAAAATCTCTTATAAAACTGAACAAAATGGACCTATTTGTGGTTTTGTCTGCTAATACTGAGATTGACAGCAGTAGATGTCTTTCAGGAATTCATTGAGGTGGCAGTGTACCATGGCAGAAATAAACTGCTCATTTGCTTGATGGATGGGCATAGAAGAGGAAGTAGAGTATGGCAGATTTCCCCAAAGGTCACTGCTTCTTAGGGCTATGGAGTGTGAATGGAGGAATCACTTGGTCTGGCTGTTAACTGACTTGGCTGCTGAATTGGAGGCAGTAAGTGCTAATGTTGGACAGAAGATTCAGAAATGCCATGCCCCCTCTGCTTTTGTTCTCTTAACCAAAAGAGCCCTCACTGCACCAGAAGAAAATGTAAATTTACATTTCTGTAATGACAGCCATGAAATTAAAAGACGCTTACTCCTTGGAAGGAAAGTTATGACCAACCTAGACAGCATATTAAAAAGCAGAGACATTACTTTGCCAACAAAGGTCCATCTGGTCAAGGCTATGGTTTTTCCAGTGGTCATGTATGGATGTGAGGGTTGGACTATGAAGAAAGCTAAGCGCCGAAAAATTGATGCTTTTGAACTGTGGTGTTGGCGAAGACTCTTGAGAGTCCCTTGGACTGCAAGGAGATCCAACCAGTCCATCCTGAAGGAGATTAGCCCTGGGTGTTCATTGGAAGGACTGATGCTGAAGCTGAAACTCCAGTACTTTGGCCACCTCATGCAAACAGTTGACTCATTGGAAAAGACCCTGATGCTTGGAGGGATTGGGGGCAGGAGGAGAAGGGGACGAAAGAGGATGAGATGGCTGGATGGCATCACCGACTCTGTGGGCGTGAGTTTGATTAAACTCCAGGAGTTTGTGATGGACAGGGAGGCCTGGCGGGCTGCGATTCTTGGGGTCGCAGAGTCAAACACGTCTGAGCGACTGAACTGAACTGAATGGCAACATGGCCAATAAAGTCACCAAAAGTTCAGAGTTTTCTATTAAATGTCTAGTAATAAATATCTCCATACATAATGATAGTCTGACACCCTTCTATTTAGTTTGGCTTCAAGCTGAATTCATTTTTTTAATGAACACTCTGGCACAAATATACAGTGATTCTGAGTTACCGACCTTAAGCAATCAATGTTCTTCATTAGGGCACTTTAATGTACTAGGCATCGTAGTGGTATCACTTGGCTCAGGTATGTTTGCTTAGAATATATAGACTCTGTTTTGGATTCAAATGAACTAATTATAATATAAATCTGCTGTATCAGATCCTAGTAACTTACAATTGCAGCAATGTATGCTTTATACCACAAGCACAGAGTTATCAGTCTATCATTCCATCTGTTTCTTTTAAATTTAAAATATTAAAAAAATAAACTCTATCTCATCTTCTCATCTAATTCTAGCCAGCTTTTTATTTAGCAGTTTTGGATCTCTTGAGATGAAAAGCTTTGCAAGACTTTATAAAATGTACACAATAATTGATAAATTTCTACTATTTTAATTTTCTCAAAAATATCTAAAAATTCTATCCTTATTACTTAGCCTTCCCTTTTTCTATTGATGAGTTATTTATTCAGTCTGTTTTACCACCATCTCCTAAAAATGGATCATTGCCTAATATTTACCCCAAAGCAATTTGTACATATCTTAAAAATTCCATATATTGAATCACGGGCCCTGGATTTCCTATTTTACAAATTATGCACATACATACTTTTTAGAAACTAAAGTACTGCCAATTTGTAGGTGTGACTTTAATTAGTTTGATCTTACATATGACAGATCTGTGTATATGAGTAGGAAACACACAGATAGTTTATTTATAGTTAGCTTATCCTAATCATTCAAATGACAGAAGTCAGTAATACCTTCCTATATGTAGCAACAAGAGATGATAATACTATATGCTATACTTTTTTAAATAGTAGATTATTTAATAATGTTCTATAAGGAAGGGAAAAGCACTATTCTTTAAAAATGTGCTTTGTGAAAAACTTGATCTCACTTGTGTTTAAATACCTATAAATGTAAAGAAAAAGTATATTTACAATAAGAAAACTAGTGCCTTTTACCTAAGGGTGATGAGTGTGTGTGTGTTCAATCACACACACCATTGCACCTGGATATTTTATTGTCAAATTTGAAATCCCCTTTTAAAAATACAAAACAGATATACCATTTTAGACCAAAATAGAACTTCAAATTGCAAAACTACTATTCAGTGTGTGAGTTCAATATAGTTCATACTGAGAGTTAAAAATTTGCATGTGTAGTGGAGGATTCCATTTAAATTAAGGTTTCTCTGTCAAAATTCCAATTTTTTTTGATAGAAATAGAAAAAAAAAATACTAAAATTTGTGTGGAACCACAAAAGACCTTGAATAGTGAAAATAACTTGAGAAAGAAAAGCAAAGCTGGAAGAACCATGCTACCTGGTTTCAAACTACTTTATAATGTTATAGTATTTAAAATAGCTTGGTAATGGCAGAAAAACAGACACACAGATTTTTGGAAGAGATTAGAAGCCCAAGAATAAGTTCATGTATATATGGTTAATTTTTTCTTTCAATTTTCAACTCACCCACCTCTGTTACCATGCCAGTGACGGATTTTTTTTTTTTTTTCTCATTTTTGACCTTACCATGAGGCATGCAGGATCTTAATTTCCCAAAAATCAAACCCATGCCCCTGCAGTAGAAATAGAGAGTCTTAACTACTGGACCACCAGAGAAGCCCTATATCGTCAAATAATTTATAACAAAGGAACCAAGAATATATCATGGGAAAAGGACAGTTTCTTTAAGAAATGGTTTTGGGAAAACTGGTCAGCCATATGCAAAAGAATGAAACTCGATGACTATCTTACACCACACACAAAAATCAAACCAAAATGGATTAAATATCTGAACATAAGATCTGAAACCATAGCACTGCCAGAGTAAAACACAGGCAGTTAGCTCCTAGACATACGTCTTCGTGATGATTTTTTGAACCTGGTACCAAAAGCAAAAATGCAAAACTAAACAAGAGGGACTACATCAAACTTAAAAACTTCTGCAAAACAAAGGAAATGATCAACAAAATGAAAAGGCACCCTACTGAAGGAAGAAATACTTGCAAATTATAATCTTATAACGGGTTGATAAGAAAGATACATAAATAACTCATATAGATCAAAGAAAAAAATAATCCTATTTAAAAATGGCCAGATCTGAATAGACATTTTTCCAAAGAAAACATACTCATAGCTAACAGGTTCATGAAAAGATACGTAATGTCACTAATCATCAGGGAAATGCAGATCAAACCCACAATGAAATATCACCTTACACCTGTTAGAATGGATACAATTAAAAGATAAGAAATAACAAATGTTGGCAAGGATGTAGAGAAAAGGAAACCCTTGTGCACTATTGGTGAGAATGTAACAATGCAGTCACTGTGGAAAACAGTATGAATTTCCACAAAACAAATTAAAAATAGAACTACCATAGGATCTAGCAGCTTTACTTCTAGGTATTTATCTGAAGAAAATAAAAACACTAACTCCAAAAGATGTATGCACCTAAATGTTCGTTGCAGCATTATTTCCAATAGCCGTGATATGAAAATAGCTCAAGCATCCATAATAAGCACTGAATACATATTTTAGGCTCAGGCTGTATTTATGACACAATTATGTTTTTCTTCATAATAGACCATTCAACAATAAAGCTAAATAGGAAGGTTAACACCAGCCCAGGTGGGATGCATGAGACAAGTGCTCGGGCCTGGTGCACTGGGAAGACCCAGAGGAATCGGGTGGAGAGGGAGGTGGGAGGGGGATCGGGATGAGGAATACGTGTAAATCTATGGCTGATTCATATCAATGTATGACAAAAAAAAAATAAAAATAAATAAATAAAAAATAGGAAGGTTAAAACAATTAGCTGAATATGCCATAAAAACAAGCTGTATTTAAAGAATAGATTTTGAGTAGCACTGGTATATGTATTTCATACAAGGATGAAAAGGGGTTGCAGCTCTTTGCTTCAATTCACCTCTCAAAGCAGGAAATGAGTCCATATCCTCTTGACTTGTAAAGTCATTATTTAATAGCTATTATCTGAGATGTATATTCTACCCTTCTTCTGGTCTAGCTGAGTTATACCATGCATAGTATGATGATAAGCATTGATTTTAAAGAAGACACTTTCTGCAAGAAATAAAAAAATCTTCTTAATTTCTTCTGTAAAATTCCTGCTACATACAGATCTCTGATTGTGTCATTTTTCAAATGCATGTGGAATAACAGAGAATTAATCAAATGAGATGCTGCTGAAAATTTTAACCATATCAGAATTTAGGTCTTTGAGTGATAGAAGGCCAATTCCAATTAGTACCCAGAGCAAACTTTTCCAGAATCCTTTCAGCAACCTTACCCATAAAAGAGAGAAATTAAAGGGAAATAATGGACCAGATTTTCGCCATTGAGAGGAAGAAAGAGAGTGCCTTGTATCTGGGCCAAGCATTTGCTTCGAGACTCTTGGTAACTTGCCACTCCATAAGGTGGGAAAAGTAATCTCTGCCAAGAAATGGTCACAGTGTTATGTTATAAGCCTCTTGTTGGAAAGAGGCTAGAATCAATGAGGGTTTGGCCCCAGGGTGAAGGATTGCTCTCATCCTTCATATCAATACAACTCAACTATGCAGAACCCTCTTTTATTTAGCTCTGTATGACATTAAACAGAGATCTTAGAAAACTTAAATCTTTAGGTGTGATAGGAAGGGGCAGTCAAATAAACAATCGGTTTGACTAAAGCATTTGACAGAATCAGAGACTTCATAGTCAGCAGGGGAGTTCCTCTGCCAAAAATCAAATGAATCAAAGAACTTGCCAAGGAACCAGCTAGCAAGGAGGGAGTGTGCAGGCAGATATCATAGAGCCCAAGCCTGCTCCTAGAAAGTCTGTTTAAGAGCTTGGCTTCTGGAGGGGTTAGGCTACCAGCTGCCAAGTATGTGGCCACAGCGGTTAGTTTGACGGGAGAAGCTGAAGGACACAGGGTGAAAGGGAAGAATGATCACAGCAATGTCAAACAGATCTGCCAAACGCTCAGTGAACTGTTTCCTCACTGTCATAATACGCAACTACTTTAGAGTGGAGGCAATTACATTTTTCTGAATTGACATATGATGCACCAAAGGTAAACGATAAGCCATTGTACAGAACTGAAGTGAATTCTGTAATACTCTTTGAAAACACCATCCTTGATGTTTTGGCAAATCCAAAATTATGCAGCAAGCAACGTTATCTTGAGTACACTATTTCTATTCCTCTCTCATTACAAAGGCACCATCTGATTTAACGCTAACCCAAAACAATTCAGGGATCAAGTGCCCTGCTTGCCCTTTTCTTCCTCGATTAAATCCCAAAAGATAAACCTAGTCTCTTATGTCATCTATATCCTCAAAACTGATATTTTGTAAGCTTAATACCCACACAACTTTTTACTCCTCTAGAATTGTTACAGAAGTAAAATATAATATCATTATTGTTAAGAAGCTTATGTTAACAACAGAGACATATGCTATTTCTAGATCTGATCATTCCCTTGAGTTTTAGAGGTAAATACAATAAGTACGGAATTATTAAAAGCAAAATAGCCATGTTGTTAATGTTCAGTACAGTGGAGATCAGTATCAGATTCCTTTTGAAAACCCTTATAATAATGTGTGGGAGCTTAAAATGTGTACCAGCTTTTGTAAACTTCTTACTGAGAGACTTTCCTTCACTAAATACCATGTAGTTCAATAATAATCTGAATATCTTGGAGACTTTAGCACTTTGGATTCTTCTCTTAAGTTATGATGAAGGTAACTACTTAAATAAAAAGTTCAGGGAAATCTGAGCTAAGAACACTAGCCTGATCAAGAACTGCCCACATGGGCCATTCACAAGTACCATGATCCAAAAACCTTTCCATAATGCTTTGAGAGTTATTCTTTTCTTTATAATGTTTTTGAATGTGTGAGTACTTCAGCTAATCTTATGGTCAATGTTTATTTTTAATAAAAATACAGCTAGTTAATGCCTGATACTTTAAGTCCAATAATTTTTTCAACTCATTAAAAATTATCCAGAGTGATATTTGCTCTTTTGGGTATTATAGAAGGCAAATCCCCTTATGAAGAAATGAAAAATGAAAAACTAAGTGGCCAGCATATATGGGGATATTTGAATCATCTAGGTAAAGAAAGGGAACCAAGATTACTAGAAGATTAAATTAGTTTCAATCTTCATTTCTTCAATTCAGGAAGAACCAATTTACTATGTACCTAAAATGCACCAGGAATGAGGGCTACCAGAATGGATAAGGCTTCCTTTCCTTGATATAATAAGACTATTTTTGCACCCTGCACAGATACTTGCAAATCATTTTTAAGTGTGATATCTCATTTGATGCTTATAGGTATCCAGTCATGTGGATACCATTTCCATTTAGCCTGACATCAAGTTCCATAAATCTATTTTATTGATGAAAATGCATTATAAATTTTAATAAGCCTTAATACAATAGTAGCATACATATCATACATCTTGTGCCCATAAAAGGTTTTTACAGTGATAAGTTAGGTGTCTTAGTCACAATTTAGTTGTAATTCTACAACTAAAAGTATGATTTTGATGCCATTTTAATGTTAAGATCCAATTTATTCAACATTTTTAAAGCCACAATATTTGGGGGGGGCGGAATCTGTGATTCTCTCTCTCTCTCCCCTCTTCCCTCCCTCCCTCCGTCTTTTTTTTTTTTTTAACTAAGTATTTGACCTGTTTATAAGTGCTCTGACATATTCATCTGTCAGGGGGGAGATTAGAAGTTGTACCAGAGCTAACACACAGAAAAAGATGAGGTAATATTCTACTTCTGGCATATGAAAGCAAGACCTTGAAGCACAAAATAGAATATTATCTTGAGAAAGTAAGGTCTAACCACCCTCTGTCTATTTTTTCAGCTTACCAAAGCCCAAGCCCAAATGATCTGGTTCACAGAGTTCTAGAAAAATAACCCGTTTGCTTCTAAAAATAAATCAAGGAAGTTCACTGCTCATTGCTGGAGGCGAGTTAGGAACAATAGTATAAGCAGTAATCATTATAGATATTCAATAGCTGTCACAACACAGGCTCAGGTCATCCAGAGGAGGCATTGGCCATAGTTCAGGAGCAGGCTTAGAGTCCCCCGCTGAGTCAGAATTAACCCTGTTGATTCTGGATGGAGGGCATGTACCGTGGGTGCCACAGAGGATTAGCTGGATGAACTGGGAGCTTTAGGATTTCAGAGCAATGGCTATTTACCAAACTATGTGAAATTATTTCACTATTTTATGAACTGGTTTGCTCCTACTATTATGTACCAGTTGAAGAAAGGGAATGCAGAATACAGAATAAATCAGATAACATGCTGCTTTAACAAAAACATAACATCAAAAATGGCATAAGGGAGACTGATCAAGAGCTACTTTAGGTTTGAGGCTCTCAGCTGGTGACACTTGAACTGAAGTCTGGACCATGAGAAGGAATGTGCACTGGAAAATGTTGGGAAGACTGTTCTTGGGAATGTGACCAGAAAGTACATTGTGTGACTTAAATGAAAGCGCTCAAGCATATGTACTCATATGTTCCTAAACATCTAGCAATTAATATGAAGATATTATATAATAAAGATGCCATAGTGAAAAATGAGAAAGAGCCAGGAGCAGAAGGAGGGCTGTCAACAGGAATGAGCTTAGGAAATGAATCTTAAAATGTGATTAAAAATATAAAACACTATGGAAGTGTTTAATAAAAATATAAAACACTATAGAAGGCAAACTCTAATTTCTCAATGATGGGTCATTAATTACAATATAAAATAGGCCTAAAATTAAAGAACTGTGTGTGTATCAGATGTCTGTTTTTCAAGGTGCCAAGTGAGAACCTTTTGAAGTATGACCATGTTCAAGTATGCTGCTCTGCTGCTAAGTCATGTCAGTCGTGTCCGACTCTATGCGACCCCATAGATGGCAGCCCACCAGGCTCCCCTGTCCCTGGGATTCTCCAGGCAAGAACAGTGGAGTGGGTTACCATTTCCTTCTCCAATGCATGAAAGTGAAAAGTGAAAGTGAAGTCGCTCAGTGCTGTCCCACTCCATGGACTGTTGCGGGTGTCCCAACCCCATGGACTGTAGCCTACTGGCCCCTCCATTCATGGGATTTTCCAGGCAAGAGTACTGGAGTGGGTTGCCATGTCCTTCTCCACGTTCAAGTATGAGAGGAAGTTATTTGCAACTACTTGGTTCATAGCCTCTTGTATGCGTACTCTTAAGCATTTTTCGCTAACAATGAATCTGATCTTGGTCATACAGTTTACTTTATCCAAGTAAATGTGATGTAATCAAAGATTTTAAAAGTTCTTGCACATCAGAGCTTACTTTCTCTTCCCATTTTTGGAAATCAGAGACACTATGTGGAGAAGTCCAGCTAGGCTACTAAAAGTTAAGGGATCACTTAGAGCAAAGAGGCCCAGCTGAGGCCACTCAGATCAAGCCACCTGCCCACTGCAGTTTCCCCTTGAACTATCCTAGCCAAAAAGAACCACCCCCGACAATGCACAGAACCACGTGAAATATAGCGTTTACTATTTTAAATCACTAGGTTTTGTGATGGCTTGCTATACAGCAAAAGCTGACTAATACTGACCCAAAGAGGAGAAATGTGTGGGGAACAAGTATCTGACATAAAAGTTAAGTATTTAGTGAAAAAAAAAAAATTGTTTAGATCCCTGAATCCTAAGGTAGTAAACATAACAATAACAAGAAAAAGTGCTAAGTAATTTAATTCATTTCAATTCTGATTCTAGAAAAATAAAATAAGGAATATGAATTCTTTTCCAGGCATTGTGCTAAGCCCTCAGGGATAAGAATAAACACACTTCCCTTCAAGCTGCTCAGGATACAATGGGTGGAGTGGGTGATGAGGGCTATGTTATTAATGAATTTTTTCAGTTTGTTTCAGTTCCCAAGGACCAGGATCTCCCAACTTCAGGTTTTAAAGACTATGAAGCAAATTGCATTCATTTATCTTTTCTCTTCTGAAAACAGTTTTGTCCATCAATATATACTTTATATATATTAAAAATACATGCACAAATAATTTTCTATATTTTAAAAATATTCTTCACAGATTTTAGGGAAAGATAATTTTTAGGAATCATTATGAGTGATTTTTAAATGATAAGCATTGCTTTTCAAAAAATTATACCTATGACCTACAACTATACTTAACCCTCCTTCCACTTCTCCCTGCCTGCCCACTATTTACTGCTGCAGTAGACATGTGTGTGTCCTCAGTCATGTCCCACTCTTTGCATCCCTATGGGCTGTAGTTCGCCTGGACTGTAGTCTGCCAGGTTCCTCTGTCCAAGGAATTTCCCAGGGAAGAATACTGGAGCAGGTTGCCATCTCCACCTCTAGGGGATCTTTCTGATCCAGGGATTGAACCCGTGTCTCCTGCTTAGCAGAGAGATTCTTTACCACTGTGTCACCTGGGAAGCCAGTTGCTACAGTAGGAGACTGATCCAAGGAATGAGAACATCATCCTCACCTACTCAGTCCTCTTAAAGTGGACATTGAGCAGAACAAGAACGGCTATAGGAGGAAATAGACTTTATAAGGAAGAAAAACTGGCAATCTGTTTTACCTTTATTTTTTGGCCATTCAGTGTGGCTTGCAGAATCTTAATTTTCTGACACCAGGGATTGAACTGGGATCCTGGCAGTGAAAACACCAAGTCCTACCCACTGGACCACCAGTGAATTCTGGAGATTTTTTTCTGTTTGTTTTTTACAAGTTTTAAAATTATCTTCCACAAAAAAGAGATTCTGATTTCTCCTGGTCATGTTCTTCTCTACACAAAACCTCACACAGATCCCTCTTTGCAGTCATACAAAGTCATGTCAGGACCTGGGGTCACTTAAAATCAGAAGAAGAGAACCACAGAGTGTCTGCTTCCCATAGTTTTTTATCTTTCTCCTTGCAGCCACAGCTACTCAAATGAAGGCATGATTCTGAATATTTAATATTACTTCTTTCCCATATTTTTCCTTCCTTTCTTTGGTTCTTCATCCCTTCCCCAAGTTATTGCTTGAAAATATTTTACCTTGTTTAAAAGTTTGTGTGTGTTTTTTTTTTTAAATAAAGGTCTTATTTATAATATAGCAGTAGATTTTTATTCTGATGGATTAAAACCACTGTGGGAATCTCGGTTTCTCATGGAATTCAATAAAAAGAGATTAAACTTGTACACGTCTTCCTATTTCCCTAGCTGTATTTCTCTGTGGAATGCAAGTGTTTGTGTATCACTGTTACCTTTTTAGGCTTCTGATAATTCACAATCTGTCCTGGAGTTGGGCTAAAAAGCAAAAATTAAGTCAAATGTTTTAGCAAAGAATGTTTTGAAGTGAGCATTCCTACAGGAGGAAGAAGAGAGATATTGCTAATAAGAACAAGCTGTAGATATAATTATAAATAAGTGAATTCTAAATGCACCAGCCCTCCATTTATTCACCCTGTGTCACTGGGCACTTCCTCTCAAATTCATAGAATCAGAATACCCCCTAGATGTTTGGAGCTCTTCAGTGTGATGACTCATTGGAACCTATATTTCTTTAATTTCCTTATAAACATTGAAAATTATTTTTATATCATTCTTCCTACTCATTCCCATTTCTTCCAGGATCACTGCTTTTCAAAATGTACACAGAGTAATTTGAGGAAAGACACTCATTATTCACTGCTTTTCACCCAGGGCCTAACATCATGCCCTGCATATGAAAGTAAAAGTTAGTTGCTCAGTTGTGTCCAACTCGTTGCAACATTATAGACTGCAGCCTGCCAGCCTCCTCTGTCCAGGAAATTCTCCAGGCAAGAATACTGGAGTGGGTTGCCACACCCTCCTCCAGGGGATCTTCCCAACCCAGGGATGGAACCCAGGTCTCCCACACTGCAGGCAGACTCTTTACCATCTGAGCCATCAGGGAAACCCTTATGCCCTGGATACATTAGGTCATTAATAAATACTGGCTGATATAGATCTGATCCTTTTTGCATTCTGAATCCCCTACTCCCAGAAACAAAATAAAGTTGTATAAGTTCCAGTGGACAAAGATTTTCAGTTGTAGGGAGCAAGACCATCTACAGTGGCTGCTTCAGAGCATATTTCCACAGGCTGCTCATCACACTTGATCTTAGGAATATCACCTCATTGGAAGAGGCACTGCCATCTGTGTAACCTGAAACAGCCTCCCTGAAATTAATGTACCACAATTTAAAGTCCTTTAAACACCAAACCAGGTGGCACTAGAGGTAAAGAACCACCTTCCGATGTAGGAGATGTTTAAGAGCTACAGATTCAATCCCTGGGTCGGGAAGATCCCCTGGCAAGAGCATGGCAACCTACCTGGAGAATCCCATGGACAGAGGAGCCTGACGGGCTCCAGTCCATGAGGTCTCAAAGAGTCAGACGTGACTGAAGTGACTTAGCACACACAAACTCCAAATCATGGCACTATTGTTTGCCATAGAGATTGTAGGGAATTGTCTAGGTAAATAAGCAAAATTCTCTTCACAAACCTAAAGAAAAAACAAAATTTATGGAAGAACACAGAGGGCAGGAAAAAAAGGAGGCCCTCACTAAGGTCTGAGGTTAAGAACTGGGTTCAGAAACCGGGATTGCTGTTTTGGTTCTGTAATGCTTACCTATCTCTCTGCCTGCAGACTGCCTCTTTCTGGTTCTCTGCAGCTCCAGTTCTCCCTGCATTCCAGCGCCACTGCCGAAAGTCACTGGAAATTCTTTATTATCATTTCAAAGTTCTGTGAGAAGGCATTGGGTTAATCGAGCTTGGACCAGATGTCTACCTCAACTGTGGGCCGAAAAGCAGGATTAAATAAGCCCCTGTTTTTCTCACCTGAAATTCTGAGAGCTCAGACAGAAAACTCATTGAGAAAGAAGCAAGAGAGTGGGAAGGAAATTCTGGGATTCACTAGGATACTAGATCTATATAAATGTATGCTCATTATCTTCTCCAAATATAAACCAACAACTTCTTATGTATTTGACAACATTATGTTCCAAGAAATGTTAGACTATATTCTTGATACATCCATCAGATAATTCTCATATCAAACATGTGATTTAAGTATAAAGATTATGCTCATTTTATGGATAGGAAATAAAGTTTCAAATATTCAATTAGTTTTCCAGAGGTCATGTGCTAACAGGGAGCTACGTTTTTATTCTGTATTTGTCTTGTTACCACTTCCCTCAGAGAGAGTTGTGTTTTTTTTGTTTTTGTTTTTAATCTCTTGAAACACTTAGCTCAGTGTCATGAATAGAGCAGGTAAGCAAATAGATTAAGTGAATTAAATGAAATGTTAAAGAAAATTTAAAAAAAACAGGTAATTTCAATCTTTACTTTGTAAATATGGTATAATACAGATTTACAGAGAAATACTGGAACTGTTTTTATGTTTAGATTGGCCTTTTTTGACTATGCTAAAACAGCTATATTCAAAAGTTTTGAGATTATCCTGCTTTTCAAATGAGCAGTTCCCCATAGTGAACTGGAATAGATAAGCCAATTCACTTCCATGCCAAAGCACTTTAAATAAACAACAATAAAAGTACAGCACATTATTGTAAAAGTCTTACATGTATTGTTTGACTGTTTTTAAATGTACTTATTGGGACTAGTTTCAATTTATTGTTGAAAAAATAATTTGTATTAAATCAGCTTATTTGAATCACAGAAAACTAAGAAATTAAATCTTTTGAAAGAATATTTTCAAGACTAATGAGATATTTCAGGGGAAAATCCAGTCATATGATTTAAGGAACAAATTTCCTTCTTGCTTGCTTAAATGCTGGTGGAATTTACTAAAGATTTACTATAATATTTGCTAAGATTAGATGAGCAGGTGTGGCACATTATATTTCATTAATGTTAGTGACCACCTGAGCTTAAGGAAATACTTTTTAACTTGAATGTCATTCAGATGTATTTTTCAAACCTTTATTTCATCCAAATCCTGCACAGGCCATCAGGGATGGGCTTACCACTAATCAGGATGGGAATCATTGCAAACAGCATGCTTAGGAATAGACAGAGGTGGTATCATGACGTTCATTTTGCTGAACTATATTCAGGGCAGTACAAATCAAATTGGATTCCTCAATGTTTGATCTGATCTATTTGTGAAGACAACAATGGCAGAAAAAAAGCAAACTGTGAGTGTCCGTCTGATTGATGACCTGTATTCAACTTCCACGATGGTGAGCAAAAGTCAAACTGATCAGCCAAATAATATCCTGAGAGATATTAATCACACAGCGTTAGGGATGGAAGGGACCTTAGGGATCATCTGTGAATGCCCTCACTTAATAATTTAGTAAACCCAGGCTCATAGAGAATGCATTTTACTCAGTGTTTCCCTTCGAGTTATTGGAAAAGCCGAGCTGAAACTTGGTGTACCCTCCCTCTAAACCACTGTCTTTTCAGTTAGCCATTTTTGAGACAAGGGTTAGAGAATGGAAGGATGATGTCTGAGGAAGGATTGGGGCTGTGGGGAAATGCCGGTTCCTGTGATATTTTGATGAATGATTAATTTTTGTGTAGTGCTCTACCCATGACGTCTACCTAAATATTTACATACAAGAGACTAAGAAAAAATCACAGGAGGTGAAAAGTTAGTTCCATTTCCTCCAGGCCATTTTCAATTCATTGTCTCATGTAATATACTTGGATCTTGTGCTGAGAGTACACCTATCTTTTTCACATTAATATAAAACTTTATTTATTCAGTGGAGTGCTGGAGCTGCCCCATACCCATATAGGGCAATAGTTAGATTTTCAGGAATTGTATGATCTAGTGGTTAAATACAGGCATTACTAAAAATTAAATTGTTAAATAAATTATGTTAAAATCATAGAACTAAAATACTCAAAACTCATCATTTCCTGTTTATTTTACTGTGTGTGTGTGTGTGAGTCTATGTGTTGTGTTTCTGTGTGTTAGTTGCTCAGTCGTGTCTGACTCTTTGTGACCCCAGGACTGCAGCCTGCAAGGCTCCTCTGTCCTTGGGGTTTTCCAAGCAAGACTACTTGAGTGAGTGGCCACTGCCTTCTCCAGGGGATCTTCCCAACCTATGGATTGAACCCAGGTCTCCTGCAGTGCTGGTGGATTCTTTACCATCTGAGCAACCAGGGAGGCCTTTACTATGTTTTACTGGTCTTTATTATTATTCACTGTTTACTATTTTACTAGTATTTTGAGGTTAATTATGTCTATCCTTACCTATATGACAGAAACACTGCACAGTTAGCTACAGAAATCCCTTCCCAACATCTAATCAGTCACTACATTTGGTAGTTTGAAATCAACCACAATGAGAGTATTTATACCAGAGAAACCAGCAAACACTACAAGCCAGGGCTTGATACCTTGATTTTTTTCTACTCCCAGAGAGCTGATTATTTCATTTACTAGCATGCAACCACTGATAATCTACTTATACTCCACCTTGCACCTTAAGAATTTGAGATCTCAAGTCAGCTACCACTTCTAAATAAAAAGCCCTAACTTAGCTGAATACATTTCAATTTTCTAGGAGGCTGAGGAATGTTTGTGTATTTATTCATAGGATGTGATAGTTTGATACGGTGGCAGGAAACTTGGCTACGAAGACAGACTAAAGTTTCAATCCTATTTCTGCCAACTTGTGACTTTTCTTAATCTCCTAGACTTTAGTTTACTTATACATTATATATTATATGTATACATATGCATGCCGAGTAATATCTATCTTGTAGTGATGTTTTGAAGGTTAAATAGGACAAACAACATAAAATACTTGAAACTGTGGTTGAATTCACACACAATTAATAAAATTAATACATTCTTATTCCACAGTAACCAGAGAAATTTGTTTATCTAAAAACTACAATAGTAACAACAACATCAAAAAATGTTTCTATACCAGCTTCATGTTTATGAATTTGAATTTGAAGTCAGGATGGTATGAGTACAGGAGTATTGAATGTGGCCGAAAATTTTCCACAGAGGTCACAGCTATGGAAGAAGCAATGACCCATAAATACTGGCACCATGATATGGAACCTCTATAATGAAGTGGACCAGACCCACTAAATCTTTGAGTACATAATGCATATAGAAACGTGGGCTTGGATTAGCTTCATCAAAGTGTGAATACAAAGTAGGTGCCAACCACTATTGAGCCTGTGTGCTGCAACTACTGAAGCCTACACGTTGTAGGGCCCTTGAGCCACAACTCCTGAAGCCCGCTCCCCCCTAGAGCCAGCAGGCCACAACTATTGAGGCCACACGCTGCAACTACTGAAGCCCATGCACCTAGAGTCTGTGCTCAGCAACGAGAAGCCACTGCAATGAGAAGCCCACACACTGCAACTAAAGAGTAGTCTGCAAGTAGAGAAAGCCCAGGCACAGCAACGAAGACCCAGTGCAACCAAAAATAAAATTAATTAGCTAAAAAACAATGTAGGTGCCAGCCTACTTCCCAACCATCACTCCTCCCACAAGTATATTAAAGTGTTCCCTGTCCATCCTCATGGTGTTTTATCTCTATTTACAGAATTCTATGTAGTAAAACAGCAGATTTATGAAAATGTCATTGTAGCTTTTCTTTTCCAAGTACCCTGGAGGTTTTTGTAATAACTCTTAAGTCAGTTGTTACTCTAGAGCAGTACTATGTTACAGGTAGAAATAAAGGCCAGTTGATCAGAAAGCAAACATTGAGTTTTTCTTGAGCAAAAGCAAATTGCCATAGAAACACACAGCAGGGAATATTATATTTGAAGGGACCTCTACACTTCCAGCCAGAGAGGGTCTGACTTCGCTAACTGATATGGTTGCTGAAATTATACTGACAAAGAAAATACAACATACACTCTTGGGTATGCCTAGCGCTGGCTATAAGGTGTAGTGTTTTTGAGAAGTGACTATACCAGGGCCTGGAAAAAACAAGCAGAGATTTTAAAGAATGTAGCTTGGCCCTGAGATAGATGGAAAAAAAAGAGCATCTAGAGAGAAAGAAAAAGCAAAGGGCTACATAATGGCGAAGGGGATAGCTTTTGTTAGGAATCCAGTGTATTCATAGGGTTGCCGAGTCAGAAACTGCTGAAGCAACTTGACATGCAAGTGTATTCTAAGTCACTGCTTATTTTCAAGCCCACAATTCCTATATAAAAACTGATACATTAGCGGTTTCTCTAACTTTTATCCCTTCCTTTTCTCCTTAAGTCTTCTCCCACTGACAAAAAGTTCTTGCACTTGAATATAAGGCTATTGACCTACAACTCTCACCTAGAGCATTTTTGCTGAAGAACCTAATCTGAATCATTCAAGCAGCCAGGAAAATATGCCTATGTTTGTTCTCCCATTCCATTTCAATTCAAGCCATATGGGCAATCAATATAGAGTGTAAAATAACAGGAGCACGCTTGGATACACATCTCTACAGGCCTGAATTACCACCTCCCAAATAGCTTCAAAGGCTGGTGATGTTTCTACAATGACAAAATCACCACTATTTACTATGCCCACTTGGAAAATCATTTTTAGCTCTCATAGTCCATGGTCCTATAGAAACCTGCTAATCCCTCTTATAGGACACTGATCCCTAATTTGTGGGACTGGTATAATTTTTACTATTTCCCTACTTATCAATATCTTATAAAATATCTTAATCTAGTAATTCTTACAGATTTTTAATATATTTGCAAAATATATATTCTAAAACAAAAAATTTAACTCAAGCCTTAGGATGATTTCCTGTTCATGGACTTCCCCAGTGGCTTATACATAAAGTGAGACTTAGTTTAGTGGTTTTTGAGACATTTGAAAAGTGCTGTGGCAAAGCATAGTGCAGATTCTATTAACAGTTTTTATTTAAACTGTGGTGTGGGCAATCATCCTTTCATCTTTTGTTTTTATCTAAGATCTGAGTTGTTTGAATCATAGTGTAACCACAAAATGATAAGACCACAATAAAATGACTAGAAATATCTTATAGGATGAAAGAATTCTATAAAGACCCATAAACTCCAAAAACACTATTGAATTTTCTTTGGAAAACAAAACTGAGTGTGAGTACAGAGAATAAGATAAAGAACTTCTCTCTGCCAGTTTAAAGCTCCTAGGGGATCTCTGTGTGTAATAGTCTACATACTGTTAAAATGGTGTGTGTGAGTGGGTACACAATATTCAGTGTATGATTATTTCAGAAAAAGATCAGATTGTGTCAGCAGTGTTCAGTTCTAATCTTTACTTATATTGGACAAAACAACAATTACTCCTTAGGTTCCTCATCAGTAAAATGACAATAAATTAGACTTCTCCATTTTAGTGAACTAAATTACAGATTCAAAGCTCTCAGGAATTCAAACAACTATGCAAATGGAAAATCTCTTTCTTGGTATTTCAATATCTATATTGAGATCTGCACTTTGTCCTCTGCAAAATATTCCACATAAAACCATACAGATTCACCCCCTGGAGTCCTTTTTCAGTTCTCCTGTACCAGAATGGAAATTTTCTTCTCAGAATTCTTATTCCAGTTAAAAACGGTTGAGACTTCAGATGTGGCATTTTTACCCCTTTCAGCATAGAATTTGGTGAATTGAGCAGAAGCCTTTGTAGAAGTAGTGTTTAACTCTGTTCACTAAATCATGTTTTAATGGATTATTGTCTAAGAAAGTTTGTCAGTATAAGTTAAGGAGAGGGAGAAAAAAGCTAACATATCAACTTTCTGAACACCTACCCTTTTTAAAATAAATAAGAATCATAGCAAGAGGTAAATCCAATTATTTTAACTAATGAGTGTGCACAAAACAAGACTATTTATAAGAAATGTATGAAAATAGTAATGGCTTACCCAAGCTATCCTCATTTTCCAAACTCCTGGAATGCTACATTTTAAAATTGGTAAATAAAGCATCTTAATTTGACTTGCATTTATTAGAATTGTTTAAAATGTATATTGCTTTGAACATTTCAGCTTCTAGACATAGTGGACTAATATGTTGCAAGTCATTACACTAGGGGATATGTCTTTTTTTTAAGATTTTTATTTAGAGCAGTATTATTCACAATAAAATTGAGAGGAAAGTTAAAGATTTCCCATATACCTCTGCCCCACACACAGATAGTCTCCCAATTATCCAATTATCAACATCTCCCATTAGACTGCTGCATTTTTACTATGGATGAAACTACATTGACAGATCATAGTGACTAAAGGTCCATAGTTCACATTAGAGTCACTCCTGGTTGCTATACAATCTACACATTTGGACGATTTTAGTATTGAATGTATCCACCATAATAGCATCAGAGTATATTCACTGTCCTAAAAATCCTCTGTGTTCTGCCTATACATTCCCCTCTTTGGCCCTAACCCCTAAAAATCACTGATCTTTTTATAGTCTCCGTAGTTTTGCTTTTTCAGAATGTCATATAATTGGGATCATATAGTACTTAACATTCTCAGATTGACTTCTTTTATTTCCTATTATGCATTTAAGATTCCTTCATGTCTTTTCATGACTCAATAGTTCATTTCTTTTTAGCCTTAAATTACATTTCATTGTCTATATATACCAAAGTTAATTTATCTAGTCACCTACTGAAAGACATCTTCATTACTTTCAAATTTTGGCAATTATGAACAAAGTTGCTATTAATATCCATATTCAAGTTTTTGTGTAGACATACCTTTTCAACTCCTTTAAGTAAATTCCAAAGATCATATGCTAACAGTATGTTTAGTTTTGTAACAAGTCACCAAACTGTTTTCCAAAGTGGCTGGACCATTTTGTTTTCACCTGTTGTCCACATCTTTGTCCAATTTTGATGTTTTCAATGTTCTGGAATTTGGCCATTCTAATACATATTTAGTAGAATCTCATTGATGTTTTAATAATATGCATTTGCCCAATGATATTCTATGTGGAAAATCTTTTTATATGCTTATTTGCCATCTGTACATCTTTTTGGTGAGATGTCTGTTAAGGTCTTTTGACTGTTTTTAATCAGGTTATTTGTGCCCTTATTGTTGAGTTCTAGGAGTTCTCTATATACATTGAATAATAGTTCTTTATCAGACGGGTCTTTTGCAAACATTATCCCAGTCTGTGATTTGTCTTCTAATTCTCTTGACACTTTCTTTCACAGACCAGAAGTTTTAATTTTAATGAAGTCCAAATTATCAAATATTTCTTAAGCGGATCATGTCTGGTATTGTATCTTAATAGTCCTCACAAAACACAAGGTCATCTAGATTTTCTAACATTCAACTTCTAGAAGTATTGCAGTTTTTCATTTTACAATTAGTTATTTGGGGTCAATTTTTGTGAAGGGTGTAAAGTCTGTGTCCAGATTTGCTTTTTATATACAGTCATCTGGTTGTTCCAGCAGCATTTGTTTGAAAGACTATCTCTTCTCCATTTCATCGCCTCTCCTTATTTTTCAAAGATCAGTTGACTATATCATGTGGGTCTGTTTCTGAGCACTGCATTTTATTCCATGATATGTATCTGTCTCTCTCTCTCTTTTTTTTTTTAAATAGCCAAGACTGTTGTTGTTGTTGTGCACCTCTAAGTTGTATCTGACTCTTTCAACCTCATGGACTGTAGCCCACCAGACTTCTCTGTCCATGGGGTTTTCCAGGCAAGAATAATAAACAACCTTGTTTACCATAGCTTTGTGGTAATTCTTGATGTAAGATGATGTCAGCTCCCCAACTTTATTCTCTCTTTCAGTATGGTTAATACTGTTAGATCAATTAATAATGCAAACTTTTAAAAACAATAAATAAAATATTTTTATTTTATCTTTGCTTAACCCTTCTTTAGTGTTCTTTTCTTTATGTACATAGATCCACTATTTTTATATAGATACTGGACTATTTTATTTCCTTCCTTCTAAAGAATTTTTGATATTTCTTGTCCAGTAGAACTGCTACTGCTACTGCTAAGTCACTTCAGTCGTGTCCGACTCTGTGCAACCCCATCCCTGGAATTCTCAAGGCTAGAACACTGGACTGGGTTGCCGTTTCCTTCTCCAATGCATAAAAGTGAAAAGTAAAAGTGAAGTCGCTCAGTCGTTTCTGACTCTTCGCGACCCCATGGACTGCAGCCTACCAGGCTCCTCTGTCCATGGGATTTTCCAGGCAAGAGTACTGGAGTGGGGTGCCATTGCCTACTGGCAGCAAATTCCCTCAATTTTTGTTTGAGACTATGTTCTTTCCTCTTCACTTTTGAAGGAAAATCTGGCAGAGTACAGAATTCTAAGCTGGAGGTTTTTTTTTTTTCTATCAACACTTTAATATTTCACTCTACCAACTTCTTACTTGCATGGTTTCTGAGGAGAAGTCAAATGTAATTGTTTTCTTCCTCTATGTGTAAGACATTTGCTAACTTGCAAGCAGCCACCTACAAGTTGAGGAGCACAGCAGATTTCCAGCAGTCACAGAGAGCTGAAAACATAGAAACTGGAGTTCAAGTCCCATCAAGATGAAGCCCCCATCATAAACACCTTGGATTTTCAGTTGAAACTCCTGACTAATAATATAATATTAAGAGAAGATAAGAAATTTGCAAAATAAGTTGGAAACCTGTATTTAGTCAATTAAATCTTAGCTTGAGCTTAAATTATCTTTCCCTAGTCTGAAGTAAATTCTCATTCGAAAGATAACATCATGCAGAACCCCAAAGAGTTTTTTTTTTTTTAACACACAATGGTTGGCATCAATAAAAATGTATTAAAATCAGTAAAAACCAAAAGAAATTAAAAGAATGTGTCAGATAAATTTAGGAACAATAAACACTGAAATAGAAAAGAAATGCACAATATGGAAAAACTGACAATGACAAAAATCGGTTCTTAGAAAAAGTAACAAATCTCTAAAAAGTAAGGAGAAAGTAGTGGAGATAAGAGAGAAGGAGGAGGAGGAGGAAGAAGCATAGTAGAAGAAAGTAGTGAAGGAGAAAAGACAGAGAGAGAAGGGGAAGAGGAAGGGAGAAATAGGAAAAAAGGCTACAGGTAACAAAAATGAAAGGTGGTCAGCATTATAAGTCCCACAGATATTAAAAACACATTAATACACTTCAAATAACAGTGTATCAAAAATTTTAATTTGAATTAAAATAGAAAAAAAATTTGAAAAATCACTAATTTTGATTATCATGCTGCTGCTGCTGCTGCTAGGTCTCCCCGGTCATGTCTGACTCTGTGCAACCCCATAGACAGAAGCCCACCAGGCTCCCTCATCAAAGGGAATTTGAGCCCTTTTTTCAAAAAGAGAAGAAAATCTTCCCAGAAATACAACCACAAGTCTGAATGGCTTCTCTGAGGAATCCTTGCAAATAGTAAAGAAAGCAATACACTAATTATGTACCAACTGTTTCTAAGGGGAAAAAAAATAACACTTTCCAATTCTTTACATCAGATTAGAATAAATTTTAGAGTAAAATACTTAAAAGATGTTATCTAAAAGAAGAATTTAAAAAACCCTTTAAATACTTGGAAATAAATTTTAACAAAAAATATAGTACTTTTAAATACTGAAATTAAATATCTGTGACGGGGTAGAAATAAATACTGGAAATAAGTCTTGTTCTTCAGTCACTAAGTCATGTCCAACTCTTTGCAACTCCAGGGACTGCAGCACACCAGGCTTCCTTGTCCTTCTCTATCTCCCAGAATTTGTTCAGATTCATGGGAATAAGTCATTCCCCTCATATTATCTGCACGTTCAGTGTAATCAAATAAAACCCAAACAAGTTTTTGACATTGACAATATTATTCTAAAAATTATTTTAAGTATAAAGGACCAAGATTTACTAAGACAATCTTGAAGAAAACAAAGTAGAAGAATGTGTAGTAATAGAAATTATACTTTATTACAATGTTCTCAAATGGAAAACATTGTGGGTTTTGACACCAGGAAATTTAAATAGATCAATGAATCAGAATAAGGTATCCAGAACATGTATGTGAGAACTTGATTTATGATAAATGATTCAAGACAAAGCAGTGGAAAAGGATGTTCTTTGCAAAGAACAGTGTTGGTTCAACGGGATAGCAATATAAAACATAATGGGTCTTGGCCACTTCTACACAGTATACGAATACCAGTGCCAACTGGATCAATTGGATTATTGATCTAAAACTGAAAAGTAAAGTCATAAGTTTTTAAGAACCCAGGCTTTTAAGCTTTTTAAGAAGCCAGACTTCAACAGGACATGAACTGAGAACTTCCAGATGTTCAAGCTGGTTTTCGAAAAGGCAGAGGAACCAGAGATAAAATTGCCAGCATCCGCTGGATCATCAAAAAAGCAAGAGAGTTCCAGAAAGACATATACTTTTGCTTTATTGACTATGCCAAAGCCTTTGACTGTGTGGATCACAATAAACTGTGGAAAATTCTGAGAGAGATGGGAATACCAGACCACCTGAACTGCCTCCTGAGAAATATGTATGCAGGTTAAGAAGCAACAATTAGAACTGGACATGGAACAACAGACTGTTTCCAAATAAGAAAAGGAGTACATTAAGGCTGTATGTTGTCACCCTGCTTATTTAACTTACATGCAGAGTACATAATGCAAAATGCCAGGTTGGATGAAGCACAAGCAGGAATCAAGATTGCTGACAGAAATATCAATAACCTCAGATAGGCAGTGACACCAACCTTATGGCAGAAAGTGAAGAAGAGCCTCTTGATGAAAGTGAAAGAGGAGAGTGAAAAAGTTGGCTTTTCAGTCAAACTCAACATTCAGAAAACTAAGATCATGGCATCTGGTCCCATCACTTCATGGCTAATAGATGGGGAAACAACAGAAACAGTGAGAGACCTTGCTTTTTGGGCTCCAAAATCACTGAAGATGGTGACTACTCCCATGAAATTGAAAGACACTTTCTCCTTGGAAGAAAATTTATGACTATCCTAGGCAGCATATTAAAAAGCAGAGACATTACTTTGCCTAGAAAGGTCCGTCTAGTCAAGGCTATGGTTTTTCTAGTAGTCATGTATGGATGTGAGAGTTGGACTATAAAGAAAGTTGAGCCCTGAAGAATTGAAGCTTTTGGAGAGTGGTGTTTGAGAAGACTCTTGAGAATCCCTTAGACTGCAAGGAGATCCAACCAGTTCATCCTAAAGGAAATCAGTTCTGAATATCCATTGACTGATGGTGAAGCTGAAATTCCAACACTCTGGCCACCTGATGCGAAGAACTGACTCATTTGAAAAGATCTTGATGCTGGGATAGATTGAAGGCAGGAGCAGAGGAGATGACAGAGGATGAGATGGTTGGATGGCATCACCAACTCAACTGACATGAGTTTGAGTAAACTCCAAGAGTTGGTGATGGACAGGGAGGCCTGGCATGCTGCAGTCCTTGGGGTCACAAAGAGCTGGACATGACTAAGCGACTGAACTGAATTGAACTGAAGTTCTATTTAAAATGTGAAGTTCATTCTTGAGCAAACTGAATGTCAACCTCTTATTTGAGAGTCTAAATTTACAGCTTCATGTGATGTCTGTGAGATACTACAGCATCTATCAAGTTACTGGATGGTGTTAATATACCCAATACTGATCTCTTCTTATTTGTTCACTCAGAAAAGTTTTTTCACACTGCTTAAAAGCTGCTTATTTACACATATGTAGGAGAAAAAAAACAAGATTTGCAAGAAAATAGAACAGAGATTTATGTAATTTTGTAGTCTATAACTTAAATGAGAAGCCTAGAGCAATCGACAGAATCCTTCAAACAAAATGAAGCATTGTGTTCCTACCTTTTGATTGTTGTTGTTTAAGATTATGTCTTTACCTGAAAATATCTTTAATGCCAAAGGTTATTTTAAGTCAATAGAAATAACATTATCATTTTTATTTCTTGGGTTTCAAATAATTTTACATCCTACCCTCAATTTTCACTAGTAGACAACTATAGAAAATATGTGTTTAATTATAGCAGCTAGGTAAGTGAATGACAAACTTCCCTATAATTTCATTTACTACTAATTAAGGATACCAACTTTCCTGACATGACTATTTTTTAGTTGCAAATAATAAGGAAGAAATACTATTAAAGGGAATATTGATTCACTCACTATCCCAATGAACTGATTATGTATGCATATTTGAGTATGAAGTGTACATAGTTGTTAATTCATCTACTCATCAAATATGTATCTAACAACAGTTGCTGGGAACCGTAAAGACAGGAGATCATTAACTTTAAGGTTGAGGTAACTATAAAATCCAAAATGAATATGCCTTTTGATATCTCTGAAATACCAACATTCCCTCAGCATCTATAGTTAAACAGACAAGAAGTTAAATTGTGTGCTTTCAGCCTTTTTATGAACTAAGTCTAATAGTTATCTAGATTTTTGTTGTCGATATATAGTTCTAGACTAGTTAAGAGTATGAAAATTCTCCCTTTACATGTGCTATATAACTATAGAGAAGATACATAGAACGTTTGGTGTTATTACTTAAATTTCAGATTATTTTCTCACCACCTGCTTTGGGTGATCTAGTATTGCCTGTGGGGTTAATTCTAGATTTCAAACTTTTTAAGGGAAAGCTTATGTTTTCTTAGGCTTCATATGCTGACTTATCATAATGCAAGTGAATTGAAGGTTCCTTCTCAATGTGTTTTTAAAAATGAAAGAATGGGCTTTCCTGGTGATTCAGTGATAAAGAATTTCCCTGTCAATGCAGGAGACACAGGTTTGATCCCTGATCTGGGAAGATCCCACATGACGCCTTTGCGCCACAACTATTGAACCTGTGCTCTAGAGCCTGAGAGCCACAACTGCTGAGCCCATCGGCTGCAACTACTGAAGCCCATGCACCCTAGAGCCCATGCTCCATAAAGAGAAGCCACTGCAATAAGAAGCCAGTGCCACACAACTAGAGAGGAGCCTCTGCTCATCACAACTAGAGAAAGGCCCACACAGCAAAAAGGAGCAAGCACAGCCAAAAATAATTTTTTTTTAAAAGGTGGCAGAATGATTTATAAATTCTTCTCTAACTCAAAATTTTG
Organism: Cervus canadensis; assembly: GCF_019320065.1. Lineage (NCBI taxonomy): Eukaryota > Metazoa > Chordata > Mammalia > Artiodactyla > Cervidae > Cervus > Cervus canadensis. The sequence goes on from NC_057404.1 coordinate 31,801,646, forward strand.
ACACACAGGAAATTTTTTTTTTTTTTAGGAAATTTTAACCAGAAATATTCCTATTTAGAGTGAAAATGTTTAACATATATTAATTATTTTGATTTTTATTAATTCATAAAAGCAAAGGGGAGAGTTTTTCAGAGTATATCAGCTATAATTTTACCTCATATATCTGGATAATTCTTATTATTCAATTATCTTTCATTCAATAAATATGATTTCTGCTAAAAGGCTACTGGAAGTTAGGATTACTGAAATATAAAGTATACAGCTCTGTTCTTTGAGGATTATATTTCAGGTCTTATTGTTTACTGAATTGTGCATATAATTAAATTCTCCTTTTACTATTTAATAGGTAGACAGTTTTAAAGATAAATCAGAAAAGCAACTAGCACAATTTTCCTCCTGGAAGTGAGAAAATCACTTTATGGATTTCTTGTGGTGTTAAAAACAATATTCCATATACTAATCAGGGAAAGTTGCTAATTCCTTAAAATTAGTCTCCCACCTAATTCAATATCATTCAAAGTGTGGTTCATAGAACATCTATTTCAGCCTCTTGTAGTTTGTTAAAAATGGAGACTCTGGAACTTCAGACCTAAAAACTTAGTATCTTATAAAACATATTAAAGGCAAAACTAAGACCAAAATTTATGTTTACTGACTTCTGGTATTATGTTTTAACCTTTCACTCTTCCTCCATTCCAAATAAAGTATTCATATTTTATGGTGCAAATTTTTTAACTTGTCAAATTCATTTTTGTTTATCAATACAAAGGAATGATATAGTGTAGCAAGGATCAAAATACTTCTGAAGCTTAACATATTGATTGAACCTTTTTTCACTTTCTTAGGTTTAACATAATTTCATAATGTAGCAGGATTTGAGTCCAAGTTTATCTGAACCTAGCCCTTGTAAGATTTCTCTGCAGTTTAACCTGATGAAATATTTGTAAATATCTATTTTCTTGTGATTTTACTAACTTTCCCCTTTCCAGTTCATATTGATGTCATCATGAAAGCATCTAGATAAATCATTTATATTATAGATCTTTAAAATATCAAAATTTCCCAATGAAATATTTTATCACTGAAAAAGCACCAAGCAAAACATATTCTAGAAGGTATATGAATGAGTGTATATGTGTGTGTGTGTGTCTATATACATATAATAAGCATAATAAAAATCTCATTTAAAATCATATGTAAAAAGTGAAGGAAAAATTAGATATTCTGGGAAAACCACTCTAATGATTTTATAAACAAAATTTAGAACTACCCTTAACAATTATTTTCTTTTGTCTATATTTAATTCTTTCACTTATCTTACAATATTCTTCAACCTTTCTATCTGTATGCTATTATATTGGAAGTATTTTCTGAAAGGTAACTTTTTAGTCTAGCTTGGTATTATATTTCTGGGGCTTAGAATATTGTCTAACAAATGTTGGATACTTAAAAATTATTTATTGAATCAATAAATAATTGATTCAATAAATAACTGATTTCAATAAATAATTGGCACTTTTTATTTCTAGAGTAACAACAATTATTAGTAAATTATAGTGGAATCACTGTTGTTAAGATAGTTACTATCACACTATTCTTGATCAATAAAAATATTTATCAAATCCATCCAATGCATATACATTCCCATCAATTAGATCTCCTCAAACTTCACTGTCAGACAAATAAGGATCTTCACGAAGAATTTCCTATCTGTGGATCATAATTAATGTTGGCAAACTCTATTGTTCAGTCACTGAAATTCATTGCATTGAATCAGTGCCTTGACAAAGAGCCTGGTTAATAAAGAAGAGGTATCAGAGAAAGGATAATCCAGTGGATTATATTAAAGGAGTCTTATAAAGGCTCTAAACTGTTTATATAAGCAACACAGAGATAATATGGACTTATAAAAATTTCTCTCATTTTATTCTGAGGGATTTGGGGGGTACCTTTTCATTGAGAAATACAATTCTGTCATTATTTATTATAAAATTGTATTTTGACAAGTTTCATTAAAATAGTTTCATTTTTCTTACTTCATGAACTGTTAGCCTATCAACTGGAAATTATAAATTATCCCATTGCCAGTAGCAATTTATTTAGTTTCTCCAATACAGAAGTCATAGTGTTTCTTATTTTAATAGAGTCTTGGAAATAAAAAAACTACATTATCGTTCTTCTTTACATTCACATCTTTGGTGAAGTTTGAGTCATGTAGTAGAATTTATTATGATGGAAATGTTTATAATATGTTTTTAATTGGAAACTGATGTGAGATCCACCAACACAAATTATTGAAGATTGTTGGATTATTGAACTTGAAAACAGAAATAAATATTCAAACATAGTACTTAAAGTTTGTGTGCTCAGAAGGTATTTTTTCATAATTTTTTTCATGATTGATACTTCACTGTAACAGGCTCACTTATTTAATTTTAATAAGCTATATCTATCTAAGTAATAATATAATGGATATATATCCCAAAGTTAATTAACATGTCAGTGCTGTGGAGTTCATACAAGGTATAATACTATAAAAGTAGTATAAAATTTGAACTAGAAAACAGTATGAGTTTTTGCTATTGTTTTGTTCATTTTCCTTTGGAAATTATTGGCATATTTATTTTAAAATCTTCTTTTTCTCATTGTGACTTTATTTTGTCTCCTTACAGAAATGTAAATTATTTCTTAAATTTTAATTGTATCAGAGCTTTAGAATTTGTATATGTGTGTGTGTGTATACAGAAAGACAAACAGCAGACATTCATATTTTTAGTGGTTAATTTTTGTTTCTTTTAAGGTATTTTCTAATATTTTTATATAATGCAACACTATGAGAAATACTATGTATTGTTCTACTTTTAACAATTATGAGTATGGTGAGTAAACTTGAAATTCTTCATTCATTTGTTTATTTAACAAATATTAAGGATATGTTGCTATGGAGCACAGTTCCTGTTCAATTTAGCTCCCATTGAGGAAGGAGATTTAATACAAATATTATACCATTTTTTTCCCATTGTGATTGTGCTAAGTACCATAAATGGAAGCTATAGATTGTATAATAAGGGAACGGAACTTGGTTTATGGGGTGGGGAGCCAGAAAGTCTTTCCTGAGCTCAGTGCTAAAGAATTTACAGGTGTGAGACTGACCAAAACTGAGGAAAGGATCTTTCCAGGTAGAAGGACCAGCAGGTATGTGTAGGTTAGAACATGAGGAGACAAAATACTTAATTAAATGTAGGTTGTCTAGAGTATAATAATTAATTGGAGAAGAAATTCAAAGCAAAATGTTAGAGGTATATAATAAATTTATTTATACAGTATTATAATCCTTATACAAGATTTTGCACAATATCTAAAAAGCCTGGAAAGTCACTGCAATATTTTAAGCAAAGGAGTGATCACTTAGGTTTGCAGCACCACAACCAACACTAATCTGCCAAGCCTACACAGGAATGCTGCTTCTTTTCTGCCTTCCAAATTACATAGGTATTTCTTGTGAGAGTCACACAGAGAACAGAATTGTTGGAAGCATAGTTCCATTTTAGCTAAATTAACAGTACAAAATCACCACATTATTCATGATTAAGTGTGTATGTATTTTTTAATTCTCATACTGACAATCTTCTGAGTTAAAAAAAAATACATTTATTTTAGTCTTAAGAGCTATACAACATGGAAAGGTAACTGAATAGCCTGAATAGAAATCGGGAGGCTATAATTTATTATATTTTATTAACTTCTTTGAAAATACTATATATAGATAGAATAACTTTATTATAATTAGTATTATTAGCAAGAATAAAATATGGATGAATCGTTAATTACTGCTGCCTTGAATGTGAACCAAGATTTTTTTTAATTATAGGATAGAATACTTTCTATATTTTTGTTTAATAAGATAATGATACTCATTGTTTTCAATAAAGACAAAAATAACAAATCATTCACAACAATGCAACATTTCAAAATTTATGTGATGTATTCCATGTTTTAGATTAACAGATCCCTATGTTTCAGGTTAACAAATTAAGCTCAGAGCTATTATGTACTGGGCAGAGGTCAACTACTTGATATATAGTAGTAGTAAAAGTTAATTCAGGTTTATCTTTTTACTCTAATCACAGCAATCTTTTAACCATAATACACACACATGCATGCAACATATATATGTTTAAGGATATACTTATATGCCTTGTGATTCAAAGTTTAAAATTAAGTCCATACATTTATGCTCTCCTTCCAAAGACACTATAAAAATGCTAGTAAGTTGATTTTTTAAAGATATAAATTTACATCAGTGAAAGATCATAAGATTTGAGAGATTTCAAATATTTTCTGGAAAATCAGTACAGATGGAAGTGCAGTGGCTAAAGAAGCAAAGTGGTTTTGCAAACTGGAGTGAGGAGGGAGAGACTGCGCTGAGGGAGACAGAGCGACTAGGCACGTACACACAGGATATTATAAGGACCACAGAAGCTCCTGTCGTCCTCACTTCCTGTCTAGCTCTCCCTTTGCAACAAATATAATTACTTTGGCTAATTAGTTCTGCCTTTTTTTTTTTAATTTTACATGTGTTTATACAATAAACACTTATTTTGTATAAACACTTATACTGTATAATGTGTTTATACAGTAAAACTCTTGTGACTGGCTTCTTTTGCTCAACACTTTGTAGTAGTATTTCATGTAACATTGCTCAGTGATTGTTTGGTTCACTTTAATTGCTAAATAGTGATCCATAATATATGAATATACCACAACTTATTAATTTTTCTCACGTTTGACTTGCTTTCAGTTTAGGGCTATTTGGACATCATTGAATTTGTGCTGCTATGGACATCATTGAACGTGTCTTTCAGTTTACAAATATACACATTTCTGTTGCACTTATACCTGGAAGAAGACCTGCTGCTTTAGAGCCCATGCAAACATTCAATTTCAGTAGATACTGCCAAATTGCTTTCCAAAAAGATGCTAATCATTTACATTCTCTAGCAGTTGCTTTCCATTCTTGTCAACACTTGGTGCCAGGCTTTTCATTTCTGCAGTCCTAATGGGCTCCCCAGGTGGCGCTAGTGGTAAAGAGACCATCCGCCAATGCAGGAGACTTAAGAGATACAGGATCAATCCCTGGGTCGGGAAGATACCCTGGAGAAGGAAATGGCAACCCCCTCCAGTATTCTTGCCTGGAGAATCCCATGGAGAGAGGAGCCTGGCAGGCTATATAGTGCATAAGGTCGCAAAGAGTCAGATATGACTGAAGTGACTTAGCATGCAGCATGCGTGCAATGGGTATATAGTAGTAATACGTTAGGTTTTAATTTGCATCTCCTTAATTACTAATGAATTTAGTATTAGTCAATACACTTCTTGGTAATTTCAGTGGTGTCATTTGTAAAGTATCTAGTCAAGATATTTGCCACTTCATCTTTTTCTTAGTGATTTATAAGAGTTTACTTTCATTTATTTATTTATTTATTTTGACCATAACACAGGGCATGTGGAATCTTAGATTCCAGACCAGGGATCAAACCTGCACCCCTGCAGTGGAAACATGGGGTCTTAACCAATGGACCACCAAGGAAGTCCTTTAGTGATTTATAGGAATTTTATCTATAAATATACAGGGCATGAGTTCTCTGTCAAGCATAAATGTTGCAAATATCTTCTCCCAATATGTGCTTGAAGTCTTACTCTTTCAGTGATATCTCTGGAGGAACAAAAGTCTTGATGTTTAACTTAGATCAGTTTACCAATTTTCTCCTATTTGTACTTTTCATGTCCTCTTTAAAAAGACTTCACATATCCTAATGTCATTAAGATTTCTTTTTGTTTTCTTGTAGACACATTACAATTTGTCACATTTTGATCTGCAATATGATATCAGAGTCAAGATTTTTTTCACATGAATATTCAGTATTTTCAGCAAGTTATTGATAATTAAAACATAAACCATTTTCAGTCACACTCCAGTGCTACTACTGTCATCAAGCAAATGACCCTATGTGTGTGGGCCTCTTTTTGGACTCTATTTCTCTCTATTCTTATGTTGCTATCACACTATATTCATTACTGTGGTTTTATACTAGGTTTATCAACACACCAGATATGTTCTTCAAGATTGACTTGGCTATTCTGATTTTACAACTTTAAAAAACAATTCCAGAACACTTTTTAAAATTAGTAGACAGTTTGGAAGACAAAAGCAAGGAAATATGCTAGTATGTAGGATTTAAAAATAGAAGACGAAAATATAAGAAAAATAAGAGATATAGGATAATAAAACAGGTGGTACAAATTCCAAAAATAGAATTTTCTTGGGAAAAAAAGAGACAGAGGGAGAGAAATTTGGCGATTATACAGATTTCTTAGAACAATTAATGACATTTTTAATGGAATTCCTAAGGAGCACCTCTTTCATCTTAAACCCCACTCCCTCCTTTAGTACTATCAATAAACATCAGCCTAACCATTGCTTAAAACTGATGTTCTAAATGCCTGAGATTGCAAACATTTTTAAAAATTAAAGTGATAGCTCATTTTGATTTGATTAAGGTATACTTTTATTTAAACATAAACATCTCAGCAATTTAATGTCAGGGTTTTCAAGTATTATAGTTTTTAACAAATGAGATTTCATTCCACTTAAAAATAGTGTCATTTCTAAAGTACTAAATTGTTCTCCTTAAGTATCCAGGCAATTCAAAGAAACAAGTTGCTAATGTATACATTCAAATGTCCAGGTAAAGAATAAATTCAATAGGTAAATACTCTGTGAAAATTCAGGTTACATTATTTAATGCAATAAATCAACTTGTGTAGTAAACAAATTATCTTTTTAAAATTTTAATTATTTTATGGTTTCTGTCTTTCTATCTTTTTGTAGTAAACCTCACAGGGCATGGACAATGCTTCTTTAAAATCCACTTGAATTTCCACATAATTGTGTTAGAAAATTAATGGATCTCTGAAATTTTTCAAGGTTCATTTAGGTGCTCTCAGTTGATGCCATGGAGTTTTACTTTTGAATCATGTCCTTGTCAAGGAGTCTGGACTCTTTGATTCCGGGTGTGATTATAACATAGTTTTTCAATTAATGTGTACTAGTTTCATGACATAACTCTAGCCAATATTAACACTTCAAACTCATTAAGATATAATGTTATATTGTTAGCCCTAATATTAATTCTCTGTCTTCAAGTAATTGAACCTAATAACACTGGCACAGAAAGAATTACTGATTTAATTTAGGTCATTTCTCAGTGAATGTTTTAAGCTAAGTTTAATGTGAACTATCATGACTTGACCTAGGATGAGTACAAATAATATTATATTAAAATAAGAAATCATTCCTTTGGAAAGAATTGATATTATAGTTGTTCAAATTACAGGAGCAATGCTAAATGTGCTTGTTCACAATTACTGCCACTAAACTTTATACTTAGACTGTATGTGATCTTTGAGGTTAGAAAATGAATCCTGCTTGCTCTTATCAACTAATGTAATGATTGTACGTATCAGAGAGAGAATATAGAGAAAAGAAAGAAGGAAGGAAGGCAAGCTGGTGAGGAAAGAAAAGAAAGAAAGAATAGTCTAACAAGCTCATCCAAATATTAAGAGACAGTTATGTTTTGGTAAGGCTACACCTTACAATTGACACTAGAGTAGAAGAGCAGGCAGTGTAGGGAGATATGGATGAATAAAGAAACCTAGTGTTCATTGACAATTCATTATCTATTAATCATTTCACCAAAAAGATATATAAATACACATACATATGTGCAACTTAAATATATGCTATATATTGTATATAACAACTTTAAGTTATATATATTTATATGTATTACATAGTTTTATATATATATTCATATATATGTGTACATATATAAAACATTTAACCATCATAAAAATTCTGGAAGGTATATGTTATATGATAGTTATAAAAAATGAAACCCAAAGAATTAAATAACTTCCCTAAGGTAACAAAGATAATAGTTGGGCTGTATTGTGTACGTTGTTTTTGCCTACTTTCTTTTGATAACTTTAAAGCAATTTTCTTCTGGAGACTATTACCACACAGGTTCAATTCAGCACATCTGTGGGCTTTAGATAGAACTGACTCCCACCCTTGTCAGTTTTTTTTTCTTTTTTTGGGGGGGGGGAGGGTGGACCTATGAATTAAGCTTGGCCAGTCGGAGTGCTTCAATACTTGTGCCTAAGCTTTTGGTTTAGATATTAGTTCATGACCTAGGACCAAAAATTAGTCTAACTTTTATTTGAGGTATCAAAAATATATTCTTTCTAATCCCAGTGAACTCAAAAATGAACCAGATGTTGTTAGTTATTGTCTAACAAAAACAGAGCTTGCCAGAAAATTGAGCCCAGTGGATGAGATTTAAGTTACTACAGGGAGAGAACTAATATTTAACTATAGCATTTGAACTCCTAGATTGAGCAGTAAGTAAAGTTTGACCACTAGTGTATCTCTCCTCCACTTTTTTTTTTTATATTTTTGCTTGAGACTGTTTGGGGTGGATTTTCTGTAAATGATAACCCAATAAGTCCTCATAAGTTGAGAAGCAAAGTTAGGATTCAAACCCATTTCTTTGTACTATTTCCCTGTATACTTGCTGGAATTGTCCGTGGCAAGTAGCTTTTATGCAGGCTAAATAAATGTAATTATTGCAACTTGAATTAAAGGCAGGTAAGCATTTCCAGTAAAAAATGTTAAAATGTTTTCATTCAGAAATATCACAGATGAACGTCAGGAAGACATTTCACCATAAATATAAATCACGATTCATGTTTTGTGCCTCTTGTGCTGTGTGCTATGTTAAGTTGCTTACTTGTGTTCGACTCTGTGTTATCCTCTGGACCGTAACCTACCAGGCCTCTCTGCTTATGAGATTCTCTAGGCAAGGATACTGGAGTGGGTTGCCATGCCCTCTTCCAGGGCATCTTCCCCATGTCTCTTACATTTCACCTGCATTGGCAGGCGTGTTCTTTACCACTAGCGCTACTGGGACTCCCCCTTTGTGCCACTTAAAAGGACATAAAATTCAAACTGAATGAATTAATAATGAGGTAAAAATAAGATAATATGAAATATATGATATGCTAAAGAATAACTTTAGCTTCTAAGGATAAAATTAAAACCAAATATAATAATCAGGGTTTTGCTAATTGTTTTTGTTTATGTTTTTAACTACCTGAAGGCTCCTTCTTTTATTGCAGTTACTACTGACTAAATGTTAATGAGAAATATTATGTTAAATGAACAGTATTGCATTTCAATCAATGATAAAATATTTATTAAACGTAATATTTATTCTCTCATTATGATGTGCATGATTTGAAAATATTGGCCTTCATAAGTATAAATCTGGCTGAGCAGATGAAGTAAATTTGCATAATTTAACAGATAACACTTCAGAGTAATCTGTAATACATAGTCATATACATGGATTCACTCTATCCATCAAACATCCTGCACAGTCGTACAGACATCTTAGTAACATGCTGCTGCTGCTGCTGCTAAGTCACTTCAGTCGTGTCTGATATGCATACACAAATGCTAAGTAGCACAATAATCTACTAAAACAGCGCCTTAAAAGATATTAAACTGTCATGCTTCCCGTGATATGAAGTTCCACCCAACACTAAAGAAAAATTTAGTGCTCACTCTATTTACTAGCATTAGTTCTTAAAAGAGATCTAGACCATCTTGCCAGTATAACAGATATTATGCATCAGGATAGAGCAAACAACTGACCATCAATCAAAAATTGATGTAACAAGCATTTTTTTCTGTCCCAGGCATGGTCATATCTAAAGTAATAGGGCAGGGAGGGACCAGAGAAGTATAAACCAGAGATGTTGGTAACAGGGAATCTGTTGAGTCTGAGCTGTTTGGAACTCAGGGCTGACAGATAAAGAAAGAGGAGCAATCCAAATCAATTCATGGATGTACAAGTGCCACAGTTCTGGAGAAATTCAAGAGACTTAGGGAAAGATACCCAAAACTCAAGAGACCTGGGTAATGAGACCAAAGATATCAACTCTTGACAAAAAGACATTTATGGGGGCCACTGCCCAGTGACAACTAAAGCAATATGGACTTAGGTTTTCATGGAAAGGAAGCTAAAATTGTGAAGTCTTTCCTAGGTTCATAGATAGGTGTTAGGTGGTCTCTAGTCCTTCTAAAATTATATGCCAAAATTTACGTGTTTGTGTGTGTGTGTGCATGCCTGCACATGCATAATTTCCTGGGCCAAAATCAAATTCTTAACAGGATCTATGATCACCAACAAATTTAAATGCCACTAACTCAAAGCCTAGTCCCAAATTCAAATGGGTAATAAAGGGAAAACTCCTAATTACTTGAGTAGCTGACATCTGCCTAGTTCCAAGGGAAAGAAAGGAATATCCTTTGGACTTATTACTGACTACTGAGATACTACTGAGATACTCCCCAGCATGAATTCAAAACAAAACAAGACCAAAAAATTATGGAGATGTTTTAACAGATTGCAATACTTTAAAGTATGACATCTAGATATTATGCCTAGAAAACAAAAACTTGTATTTTTTTTAAAAATGTTACATGTTTGTGTGTTACTCATGAGGTTGAGTGAATGGAAACCTTTCTCTCCCAAACTGCCAAAACCTCAGCCATGTGCAGTTACACTGAACCTATACAAAGGCTTAGCTCAGCCAGGTCCTCAATTTTTTTGTTCTCCGGCCCTGATGGGCTCCATTACTATATTTTCTTCAGGTTGCCAACAGCATAGCCTTCAATTCAATAAGAGAATGGGAAAATTGTTCTTATTATCATTCCTGGGTCCTCACCACTGAATCCATCATCTCGTACCACACACTTTACAGGGAATAAAAAAAAAAAAAATGTACTTGCTCCCTTTCTCCCAATTCCTTCATTTCCAGTGGGCAACTTCTCTTTTTGTATCTCTGTATTGCTGCTATTGAAAGATATATCAATTCATTTTTTACAACAGAAATTGGGTACAATGTTTGGTATTATTCACTCATCTTATTTGGCATCATTGACTAATAAAACGTCACAATTCCATTTAATTAAAGACAAAGTAATTACATTGAAAACCTAGCAATGAGAGACTGCCCACTGGGGAAGAACAGTGAGTAAATACAAACTTGTTGAATGAATAAATGAATGAATATTTGTGAAAGTTAAATGAAATGACAAAGAGACTGAAAATGAAAAAGTTTCATGACATTCTTTTATCATAATCCTTTCATCTGTGTTATTCACCTGTGAAGAATCCTTCACCTGTGATAAAAGGACTATAACAATAAAATGCCATAGAAGTGTTTCATTTTCAGTCTCCTACATATCACTTCATTTACTTTTCACAAATATTTTCTTTTTCATGAATTCTTTTATTCAACAAATCTATATCAAATTCCTATCATGTGCCATAAGTTGCTCTGGCATGAGGAATACAATAACAAAGTCAGACAAAGTTCTAGCCCTCATGCTGCTTAAATTCTAGAATACACAAAAAGGATATAGATATGCTAAATATACATAGTGAAATTTCTAGTAATAAATAGGGTAAAGAGATTTATAATGGGAATGAATAGTAAGAGGATCTATAGTTTTCAACTATAGAGATAAAGCCTGTTTATTTATTTGTTTTTCACTGAACATCTTGGTGGTGGTGGTGGTTTAGTCACTAAGTCATGTACAACTCTTGCAACCCTATGAACTGTAGCCTACCAGGTCCCTCTGTCCCTGGGATTTCCCATTTAAGAATACTGGAGTGGGTTGCCATTCCCTTCCCCAGAACATCTTGTTATTATCTATTATAAGTTAGTCTTCACAGAATTAGAAAACTGAGGCTAGGAAGGTTGTTCTGCCTGAGGTCCTACCACTATAAGTAGTAAAGGTCAGATAGGAACCCAATTCTATTCCTATCTTCAGGGTTTGTGACTTCAATCTTCTTTTATTTCTTTTTTTCTTTTTTTTTTTTTATTATTATTTTTTTTTCCAGTGGGTTTTGTCATACATTGATATGAATCAGCCATGGATTTACATGTATTCCCAATCCCGATCCCCCCTCCCACCTCCCTCTCCACCCGTTCAATCTTCTTTTAAATTCTACTGTAATTAGAATAATCAGTGGTTGTCTTAGAAACCACTCTAAAGGAGATTGTCAGAACAGTGACTATCACTACCTGTTGAGAGTAAAATAAGTATTAAAGTAATCTTAGGAAATTCCCTGCCAGCCCAGTGGTCAGGATTCCATTTCCACTATAGTGGCACAGGCCTAATATATCGTGGGGAACCAAAATCCTGCATGCTACGTGACCAAAAAAAAAAAAAAAAAAAATACAAGCTATCTTAGAAAAAGAGGTATTTTTAATGGTACCATCAAGGAATACTGTGTTGACAAGGGTATGTTTGAGACAAGATGTGAAATAAGTGAATGGGCGAGTCTTGTAAGGCTCTGAAAATAAACACCAACTAACCAGAAAGTTTAAAGCCAAGGGCCTGAGGCAGAAACCATCTCTGCCTATTCAGGGATGATCTATTATTCTAGTAGTTTTCATATTTTTCACCAATAATCAAAATGAAACTCATAGAAATGTTATGATATTTCTTAAGACCACATAACAATATGATCTTTCTCAAGACCATATAATAATATGGTCTTGGGGACGAGTCATGTAGAGTCAGAGGCAAGATTGGTAACTGGTCCCTCACAGCTCACAAATATATACCACTCACCCCAAATCATCCTTCAGGGCTGCATGATTCAGAGAAGGCTGCCTACTGAGAACTTGCAAAGGAAATTTGGTCACTGACACAAACGGAGAAATGTACATTCTTTCTCCAATGTCTCCTTAAGACAAAGGGGTTAATTTTATTCATCTTTGTACACTCAGCCATTAGTATAATGCCTAATATCAGGTAGTTAAAATCATGTTTACGTTTAACTCTGAGATTTGAAGTTTGGGGTACTGAGTTCAAGGCTGTATCAATATACTTTTTTGGCAAATCACATAATTATTCTGAGTGTTATTGCCTTCTTTTTTATAAAAGAGAATGTAAAACCTTATATCAGTGATGTATTAATTAAAATATAAATTATATGTGAAAAATATTCATTAAATATTGTGTTAAAGATTTTATATAACTATAACTGTATGTATATACATATATAATTATGTATATAAATTATTTTCACAGATGGCTGTGCCTAAGAGCAAGGAATATACTTATATGGTCAATGCTGAAGTATAGTCCCAGGAAATGAGCAAGGTGAATATATATCCTCAAAAGCCAAGGTTTTAAAGCAGTTGAGTATAAATGCAAGCTATGTCTTTGGAAATATTAAAGAATCTTCTTATGAAATATATAAGGTAACATCAGTGTAAAGAATAGCAGAGAGGATAATAAACAACAGAAGGGTCAGAGGGTGATAATGCTGAAATAAGTCATGAATGTATATAAAGCTAGACAGTCCCATGACAATCATTTTTAAAGCAAATTATTTTAATAGATCACCTGTTACATGCTTGGGTTATTCTGGATTAAATTATCAGAGTGGATGTGGGCACTTAGTAAGGCCATATGAGTCTATTTGTTACTGTTTATACACTTCAAGATTTCCCCAAATGCAAGATATTCAGGAGGTGCAGGTTTGATCTCTGGATCAGAAAGTTCCCCCAGAGGAGCAAATGGCAACCCACTCCAGTAATTTTGCCTGGAAAATCCCATGGACAGAGGAGCCTGGAGGGCTATAGTCCACAGAATCACAAAGAGTAGGACATGACTGAGCACATACACATACATTTCAAAGTTTCTAAGAGACTAGATGTGAAATATTCTCACCACAGAAAAAGAAATAATAATTAAGTGACATAATGGAGGTGTTAACTAAAGTGGTAAACAAACTGTAATAGATCAACCTAAAATTTATACAATGATATATGTCAATTATGTCTCAATTTTTGAAAAAGAAAAAAAAAAATTAATGGTTGCAGTGTTATATAACCAGGGATCCTTACTATTTTTAACACATTGTAGAAGTCCAATAGAAAACTGTGAAACCAATTCCACAATTAAGAGTAGTCTTGGGTAGGTCACCTAAGGAAACCATTTTGGCTGAAGCACTGAAGTAAGCCTGGAATTAGAATAGCCTGGAATTATATTCAGCTTTCAAGCTAACAAGTTAGCCTGCTACAGTTTTATGGCTGCTGAGTCAGAAACAAAGAACCTTTTTACTAATGATATAGCAGTTATTTTTAATGTTTGCTTTGTTTCTGCTTGTCCTCAAGCCCCATGATAATTGAATGGAACAGCTCCGTGGATGCAGGTAGTTTATGTCAATGGGGAACCCTGTGGAAACCTGAACCTAGGAAATCCCTACCTTTTAATGGAGGCTGCAAGAAATTCTGCCCTATCTTTGCCCCAGAGGGAGACATCATCTTTATTATCCTGGACTACAAACAAATCTACCTTTGCCCTACAAGGAGATACAAGGCTGTATCTTTCAAGGCTGCTTGTTATACAAATATTCTTGAAAAGACAGCCTAGAACAAAAGCTGTCAACACCTCTGTTCAGAAGACATATAGAAATGTGAGCAACCCATGACAAATTGTCTCCAAAAGGTAAACTAAGAAAAAAAAACTTAAGAAAGCACTTCAAGAGTTTGAAGGGTATGCCTAATTAATGATCTAGAACAAGCTGAGAGTCAGCATAAAAAGGAAAGGAATATTTTATTTTAGTATTATGTTAATAGGAGGATCAGTTAGAAAATATGAGAAAGTGAAAGTGAAAGTCACTCAGTCCTGCCCGACTCTTCGTAACCCCATGGAGTATAAACAGTCCATGGAATTCTCCATGACAGAATACTGGAGTGGGTAGCCACTCCCTTCTCCAGGGGATCTTCCCAACCCAGGAATCAAACCCAGGTCTCCCACATTGCAGACAGATTCTTTACCAGCTGAGCCACAGGGAAGCCTGAAATAATGAGGGTCTGTCCCTAAATGATATCAGTGAGAATTTTGAAGTTCATTGGAAAATTTGGTGAAAATTGTGCAGTATTACTATTAAGACATAATAACTTATTGTGGGAAATGAAAGAAAAGGAATATTTTTAAATGAACTCCCACTGATACATATAAAATTTAGTATATAAAAAATGGAAATCTTAAGTACATTTAAAAAGAAGGCTATTTAAAAATCTATCAGGGCAACTGGTTAGCAATTTGGGAAAAAAAAAAATCAGCATCAATTTGTAATTTATATCATTCCCCAAAATAAGTTTTAGTTAATTGAAAAAAATATTGAATTTGAAAAAACAAGTATTAAAATAGAAGTACTAGCAGGAAATGTAGATATTTTCTCCATAATTACATAAATAAGTAGCAAAACAAGAAAACAAATATGTTATTGCAGAGAAAAATCTTCCTAGATACATTTTAAATATAAAATTGATAAAGGCAAGTGCCTTATAACACTTAACTTTTATTTATCATCATGACACTTTGAGGCTATTTTCATATTTTACTCTGTTTGACAACTACACAAAGTATTATTATTTTTAGAGAGTCAAAATTAAGTTGTATTTACTCATATATTTACCTTTTCCAGGAATCTTATTCCTTTCCTGAATTTTCTTACTTCTATCTGTGTACCTCTTAGATTTTGCTTTGAAACAGACAACCTCAAATTATAGTGGTTGGCTTAAAACAATTGCTCTGTTGGACCTAAGTTTCCATGTATCAGCCTGATTGTGGCCTGGCTCAGCTGACAGATAGGTTCTCTCAAGCTTCTGTGGTCAGTGACAGGCCAACTGATTGCAGGATCTAGAATGGCCTGCTTCACATGTCAGGTAGCTGGTAGGCTCAATGGACTATGATTTATTTCAGCAGGAACTTTATTCCATGTGGTAGTTCATCCTCCACTAGATTGGCTCATCATTTTTCAAATGCTGGTTTCAGAGTTCCAAAGAGTGGCTAGAGCATTTTATAGCCTTTTTCAAGCCTCTGTATCATGTTTGCTGATTTCCAATGGCCAAGGCAGTATGTCTGTGTATTAGTTTGCTAGTGCTTCTATAACAAACTACCACAGACTGGCTAGCTTAAACAACAGAAATTTATTCCCTCATAGTTCTAAGGCTAGAAGTCTAAAATCAACATGTTGACAGGTTTTGCTTTTTTCTGTCAGCTTTGAGTGAAGCATGGATCTTCTTCCTGTGTCTCTTCACGCTTTCTTCCCTCTATACATGTCTTTGTGTACAAATTCCCCTTTATTTAAGGAAATGAGTCAAGTTATTTAAGGTAACTTGACTACCAACTTGAAAATCTTATCTCAAAGTAAGGTCACATTCTGAGATACTGGTGGTTAAGACTTCAGTATATGAGTTTGGAGGGGTTACATAATTCAACCCATAAAACCTAGCAAACAAATTCAACTGGTAGTAAATTGACTCAAGTCTTAATGGGAGGATCTGCAACAACAAATTGCAGGAGGTGAATGTAGGAAGGGGTACCAATTTTGGCCAATTTTACAATCTACAACAATCTCAAATCATCATATCATCTTCCTGGAAAACACTTTCAGTATTTATTTTAGTGAAAGACTATTATTGCTATTTTCCCCTCATTTTTTGTTTTTCTAGGAATGCCTTTATTTCACTTCATCCTTGAAATTGATTTTAAGTGAGTATAGAATTCCAATTTGCCAGGGAATTCCCTGGCAGTCCAGTGGTTAGGACTTGGCAATTTCTCTTTTTTCTTTTTTTAACTTTTTAATTTTTATTAGGGTATAGCCTATTAATGATGATGATAGTTTCAGGTGAAGAGCGAAGAGACTCAGGCATGCATATACATGTATCCATTCTCCTCCAAACTCCCCTCCAATTCAGCCTTGCCACATAACCTTGAGCAGAGTTCTATGTGCTATAGTAGATCCTTGTTGATTATTGGTTATCAACTTTAAATATAGCAATGTGTACACGTCATTCAGAAAACTAAGATCATGGCATCTGGTCCCATCACTTCATGGCATTTAGATGGGGAAACAGTGACAGACTATTTTGGGGAGCTCCAAAATCACTGCAAATGGTGACTGCAGCCATGAAATTAAAAGACGCTTGCTCCTTGGAAGGAAAGTTATGACCAACCTAGACAGCATATTAAAAAGCAGAGACATTACTTTGCCAACAAAGGTCCATCTAGTCAAGGCTATGGTATTTCCAGTCATCAGGTATGGATGTGAGAGTTGGACTATAAAGAAAGCTGAGTAAGGAAGAAGATGCTTTTGCACTGTGGTGTTGGAGAAGACTCTTGAGAGTCCCTTGGACTGCAAGGAGATCCAACCAGTCCATTCTAAAGGAAATCAGTTCTGAATATTCATTGGAAAGACTGATGCTGAAGCTAAAACTCCAATACTTTGACCACCTGATGCAAATAATTGACTCATTGGAAAAGACTCTGATGCTGGGAAAGACTAAAGGTGGGAAGAGAGAAGGGTCAACAGAGGATGAGATGGTAGGATGGCATCACTGACTCAATGGACATGAGTTTGAGTAAACTTCAGGAGTTGGTGATGGACAGGGAGGTCTAACATGCTGCAGTCCATGGGGTCGCAAAGAGTCAGACACGACTGAGCAACTGAACTGAACTGAACATGTCCATCCTAAACTCCCTAACTATACCTTCCACCAATCCGTCCCACCCCACCCTCCCCCCAGCAACCATAAATTCATTCTCTGAGGACTTGGCACTTTCACTGCTGTGGGACCTGATTTCAATCCCTGGTCAGGCAAGTAGTACCCCCACAAGCCAAGCAGCATGGCCCCCTCCCCAAGAAAAAAGCATTTCAATTTGCCCATTATTTTAGCACCTTAAGATCTCATTGTGCTGTCTGACTTCCAGGGTTTCTGACTAAAAATTGACTATTAATTTTACTGTTTTTTCTTTGAAGTTAATATGTTTTTTATCTATGATTTATTTTATAATTTGTTCTTTGGCTTTTTTTAAAATATATATCCGTTTACTTCTGGATAGTGCATAGGATATGGGCATATCACCATGACTTCTTTGTAAGGACTGGCATATTTCTAGATTTCTCGTCTTGTTAGGGCATTACCAGTGAAGGTATCTCAACTGAAAGTCAAGGTCACTTAACAGGGCTCCTACTACTTGGTAAGTACTAAGGTCCAACTTTTGTCTCTCCAGATCTCTTATATTCTTTGCTTAACTTTTTATCCTTTAATTAACTATGTTCTTCTCAGATTCTCAGTAACTTGCCTTGGGATTATGCAGTTAAGAATCAGCAAATGTTTTAAAGAGAAGTTGCATTCTCCATTCATACCACTCTCTCCTTTCCCCACCATGAGAAAGTAGCATTGACATATATACACATATTGTGTGTAAAACAGATAGCTGGTAAGAAGTAGCTATATAACATAGGGAGCCCAGAATAGGGCTCTGTGATGACCTAGAGGGGTAGGATTGAGGGAGGGAGGCTCAAGAGGAAGATATATATGTATGTATGTACATATATATATATATATATACACACACACACATACATAACTATGACTGATTTGCGTTGTTGTATGACAGAAACCAACACACATTGTAAAGCAATTTTCACCCAATTAAAATTAAATTGAAAAAAAATTTCCAGAAAAAATAACACTTTACTTCCCTACAGTTTTTTTTTTCTCCAAGATTCTGACTCTTCTAGTCATGGTTGTTTTGTCAGCCTTGAACTCTCATTTTACCTACATTGCCCTCAGAGACTGCCATAGGCTCTAGGATGCTGTTTTCTGCTTGGTATTTATGTTTAGAGAATATGCAAAATACCTCAAAAGGAAATAAAGATCTCACATCAGAGTGTTTCCCTCTCTTGCAGAAATTGTGCCCATCAAAATCTGGCTGCCTTGGTTGTTTTCTGATGTCTGCACATTAATTTTTAAAATATTATTTTAATATAATTTTTACAGTTGCTACCATTAGAACAGTGAGTTCGATATATTCTTTTCTGTCACAGTTGGAAACAGAAGTTACTGTAACATTTAAAGGTGAACCAACATTTGAGCATGCGCACATGCACATGCCTGCTCACACACACATGCATACACATATACACATACCCCCACCACGTGACTTAATTACGAACTGTATGATTTCAAGAGTAAACTTCCAAGCAAATTAGCTTAAGTTTAGATGGATACATGGGAATCTTAGGGAACTTAATGGCTAAATGTAAAGCGAGAATGTCAAATCAAAATCAGCTGTTTTGAGACTGAAGGGTCTAATTTTCAAATATCTTCACTCTTTCTTGTAAATTTGCTTCATTCTTCTACTTTTTTTTTTTTAATGAGAGCCAACTAACTTATATTGTTGGCCAAAAGTTGGAGGCAAATTCCAAGTCCATTAACCTTATAGTTCTAAGGCCCATTCTATCTACTGGATGATTTGATGTTTTTTCCTATTTTTAAAAATAGATCATTCTCAACATTGCCAAATATGGGAAATAATCACACTCACACACTGATTTCATCAGAACCCATATATTCTTATCTCCTTATTTCTCTGGATAAATTATATGTGCTCCTAGCTAATTTCCCTCTCTCCATCTTCTCTCAATTATTTCAGGACAGTATTCAGAAATTTCCTTTTTTCTCCCCTACAGGATCAGCTTTCTGGCTCCACTGGATCATTACCATTGAAATATAAACTTTGTTATGGTTTATTCAATCTCAAAGAATAAATAAATATGCAAATAAATAGGGGAAAAATTAAAGTTTTTTTACATTTTTCTCTAAATATTGCCTTTATCACATGCTTTTGCAGCAATACTTATTGACTGCATTGTCTATACACATATTCTTTCACTTTTTTCTAGAATCCACCATATTTAGGATTTGCCATGTCAAATCCCCTAAAACAGCTCTTGTCAATGTCACCAGGGAATGTCTCCAATGACTAATAAATGTAGTGATTGTATAACTTGCTCAGTTGGCAACATTTGATCATCCCTCTTTGGAATACTTTTCACTTGCTTCTGGGACATTTTATTCACTTGTTTTACTCCTACCATTATCCTAGACTTTCTCTTTTTAGTCTTTTTTTTTGTTTTGCTATCTCTTCCTCAACTTTCTAACTTAGAAATATCAGGGTAGACCAGAGCTCAATCATTGGAATACTTTTCCTTTTTTATCTGCAATCTCTCCGTATATGTTTCTAAGTATCCTAGCTTCCAAATCTATATTTTGAGATTTCCAGCTTATGCATTTCCATTATTTCCCAGACTCACCTATCAACTGCCAACCAACCTATCTACTTATGTGTTCAATAAGCATTTCAAATGTTGTTGTTGACCAGTCACTAAGTCGTGTCCAACTTTTTGTAACCTCGTGAACTACAGCATACCATGCTCATCTGTCCTCCACTATCTCTCAGAATTGGTTCAAATTTATGTCCATTGAGTCAATGATGCTATCTAACTGGAAAAGATCAGTTTTCATTTCAATCTAAGAAGTGCAATGCCAAAGAATGTTCAAACTACCAACAATTGCATTCATCTCACACACTAGCAAAATAATGCTCAAAATTCTCCAAGCCAGGCTTCAACACTACATGAACTGTGAACTTCCAGATGTTCAAGATTTTAAAAAAGCAGAAGAATGAGAGATCAAATTACCAACATATGCTGGATCATCAAAAAAGCAAGAGAGTTCCAGACAAACATATACTTTTGCTTTATTGACAGTCCAAAGCCTTTGACTGTGTGGATCACAACAAACTGTGGAAAATTCTTAAAGAGATTGGAATACCAGACCACCTAACCTGCCTTCTGAGAAATCTGTATGCAGCTCAAGAAGCAACAGTTAGAACTGGACATGGAACAACGGACTGGTTCCAAATCAGGAAAGGAATACAACAGGCCAGTATATGGTCATCCTGCATATTTAACTTATATGCAGAGTACATCATGCAAAATATTGGGTTGGATGAGGCACAAGCAGGAATAAAGATTGCTGAGAGAAATATCGATAACCTCAGATATGCAGATGACACCACCCTTATAGCAGAAAGCAAAGAAGAACTAAAGAGCCTCTTGATGAATGTGAAAGAGAAGAGTGAAAAAGTTGGTTTAAAACTCAACATTCAGAAGATCATGGCATCTGGTTCCATCACTTCATGGCAAATAGATGGGGAAAAAATGGAAACAGTGACAGACTTTATTTTGGGGGGCTCCAAAATCACTGCAGATGGTGACTGCAGCCATGAAATTAAAAGATGCTTGCTCCTTGGAAGGAAAGTTATGACCATCCTAGACAGTATATTAAAAAGCAGAGACATTACTTTGCCAACAAAGGTCCATCTAGTCAAGGCTATGATTTTCCCAGTAGTCATGTATGGATGTGAGAGTTGGACTATGAGGAAAGCTGAGCGCTGAAGAATCGATGCTTTTGAAGTGTGGTATTTGTGAAGACTCTTAAGAGTCCCTCGGATTGCAAGGAGATCCAACCAGTCCATTCTAAAGGAAATCAGTTCTGAATATTCATTGGAAGGACTGATGCTGAAGCTGAAACTCCAATATTTTGGCCACCTGATGCGAAGAACTGACTCACTGGAAAAGACTCTGATGCTGGGAAAGACTGAAGGTGGGAAGAGAAGGGGATGACAGAGGATGAGATGGTTGGATGGCATCACTGACTCAATGGACATGAGTTTGAGTAATCTCTGGGAGTTGATGATGGACAGGGAAGCCTGGCATGCCTCAGTCCATGGAGTTGCAAAGAGTTGGACATGACTGAGCGACTTGAACTGAACATCTCATCTCATCCTCTGCTGTCCCCTATCAAATATAACAAGACCAAAATTCTGCTTTTTATTCTCCCCCCAAGCCCCAATGTGATAATATTTGGAGATGGGTCCTTCAGTTAAGGTAACTTAAGTTCAGATGAGGTCATGAAGATTCACATGATGGAATTAGTGCCTTCATAGGAAGAGAATGACTTCCCCGGTGACTCAGTGGTTTAAAAAAAAAAAAAAAAACCACTTGCCAATACAGTAGATGTGGGCTTAATCCCTCAGTTGGGAAAATCCCCTGGAGAAGGACATGGCCATCCACTCCAGTATTCTTGCCTGGGAAATCCTATAGACAGAGGAGCCTGGCAGGCTACAGTCCATGGTCACAAAAGAGTCAGATACCACTCAGCTATTAAGCCACCATCACCCACATTTCAGTCTATAGCAATTATATAATTTACATATAAATAAATCTCATTTATCATGAGTATGTTGTCTTCTCTTTGCTAAAATGTAAGCTTCAGGATGTCCTGGAGGTGTGTTAGTTTCATTTACTGCTCTATCCCATTGCTAAAGAAATTCCCATTATGTGGAGAACTTAATGAGTTCAAACATGTGCAACTGTAAACTGCCACTATATTTCCAGAGGACAGTTTAGCAACATACATCCAAAGCACAAAACAAACATATTCTCTTTTCAGTAATTTCAATGTTGGGAACTGATAATAAAGAAATAAGCATTTGATTATATTCAGCATTTTTGTAAGAACAAAAATTGAAAACAACCTGATAGCCACATCTAGTGGACAATGTCAATAAACTATGACAATATATGGTAAAACACTACACACCAACTAAAAATACCAAGCTAAGGAGTAATGTCATAAAAATGCTTGAAATATACTTTTAGGGGGAAAAAACTTATTAAAAGAATAAAAATACCAGCTTACTAATATGTACATAAAATAATAGAGAAAAAGTATTCAATTCTGTAAAGAGCGATTTTTCAAGTTTGCTATTATTAGCAAAATTTAGTTAGAAACAAGGGCTTTTTTATACTTTCTAAAATTTGTACAACAGATTGACTCTGCAATCATAAAATATATTAAATAATTTGACATAAGAATCAAAATATAAATCATTAGAAGAAAATATGAAAGATCATTAAACTTTACATTGAAAAAGATATCTATACTAATATGAAAAAGCAAGGGATATAGTAGGGAGCTAAAATTTTAAAGAATTACCTTTATAAATAAGAAAAATCTGAGAACATCATAACATAAAATAAACCTTGGACTCAGATAGACTATTATTTGTTCTGAGTTGATTTAAAATAGTGAATGCTCACTACTTAAGAGAAGGTTCCAAAATATTGTGCATTCAAGAGCTATTATACAAAATACAAGCAAAAACAAAAAGATGCAACAAAACAAGCATTATATTTTAGGAGTTTATACAAACATTCAAAGGTATAGATGTTATAATTTGGATAGTTAGACTGTAAGTGTTCTAGGTCATCTTGACACAAATTCTTTCTAGAATCAGTTTATACAGATAGTTCATTGCATCTCTCACTTTGTGTGAGGTGAATACCAAATCAGCTGAAAAATTCCATAACAACATACAAGAAGATCTGATTAAATGAAACGGACATCATGTCTTTGGAGGAAAAGACAGTACTGTAAAGATGCCAATTCTTTCCAAATTAATAAATGAATTCAATAAAAATCCAGCCAAAATCTCTTTTTGATTTGCTTGCTTTTTTGTAGTGTGGTTATTTCACAACTTGACATATTGATCCTAAATATCATCTCAGAAAAATGTGTGAAATAGCCAAGAGAATAATGAGAAGAAAAAGAATAATAGTGGAGAAGGACTTGCACTATAATTTTAAGATATTCTTATATTTAAACATATAAGCATATTTAAACATTTCATAAAACCCAAGGGAAAGTAAATATATAAAGAGGATTAAGCAATATTTTTAAATGTTTATGTTATGTAAGACTCCATAAATAAACTAAATACACTAAAAATTTGTTATATGAACTATTTTAAAGCAACTTTTATTTGGTAACTAATACAGCAGTGCTAACTGCATTTGAACAATGGTTTTGGAGAGCTACTTACTAGAATGTATGAAGAATTTTGAACAACCTTTCTATTGAATGAATGCTGGGGTGCCATGCCCTCAGGAAAGAACCTACACCTCGGCTCTTCCTAAAGTGTTGCCAGCAGACAGCCCTCTTTGGAATAAAGTGTATTGAAGAAGCTTTCTTACTTAAGGGCTCACCCTCTTCTTGGGTACCTCATATCCAATAATTTAGTCAGTGCTTTGCCACAAAGGCATGACAACTCACCCCAATGCAGGACAACTCTGAAGGGCCACCTCAATTTCACAATTAACAAGAAGTTGCCTGAGATCATTTTTTTAAACGTGCCACAACCCAATTTTTCCCTTTAATCTAACTCCATGCCCTGCCCCTACAGAGAAATTTATTGGACAGCAATGTACCTCAAAGTCAGCTTTCTGGGAAATGAACTTGTAACCTGCTTTGATTTATGAATTTGAAATAGAAAATAAATAAACCAGGTACATGTAGAAAATACATGGGTTTCTTCAGGGATTTCATAAAATAAAAAGTTTGAAAACATCTAAATATTCTACTAAGCTCTATATCATATATTATGTATAACACACACATACATATATGTACGTACATACATGTGAATGTCATTGTACTAGTAACTATTATGTCTATTACATATCATAAATTTTCCTTGCAAATAATTTGTAATAACACCGAAATATTTCCTGTCATAATGTTAACTGGAAAAAGTAATGATATCATTTATGTAGGATGATTATTATTATGTAAATACATGCATAGGCATAAAGATAAAACAAATAATCTTTTTTTCTATATTTCTAAATTTTCCATAATTTAATTTGGGATAACATTTTCTATTTTTCATAAATCTTTAAATGTTGATCAAGAAAGATAATTATAATTGCCTCTAATTATTAAAGAAAAATTTAAAACTTGGTATGAATTTAAAACTCATTAAAACAAAATCATATCCCAGTTTATATAACTAGTATCTGCAGCAAATTTAGGAGTCAAAATAAGTCATTGACTTCAAATCCAATATTCATCAACTACAGCATGACTTGATCTTCAGTATCATGCAATAATCATGACATATCCCTATATATGGATATAAACTCAGGATTTTAATAGTCAACATAAACATGGCCTGAGTTATATGAAATATTGTTATTAAGATTTTAAAGTCTCCGAAACTATTACATAAATTTAAAGACATCCTTTAAATGTACTGCACTTTACCAGCAGGCTATTATTATCTTAACATGTTTAATCTAGAGTACCTTGTACAGTGGAAGAGCACACAACAGTTTCTGGAAGATTATTTAAAAGCCAAGTCTATGACTGAGAAACAATATTTTAGCTTCAAATTTTGGAATACTTTTAGTTGCAACAGTTGTAAAGAGATTTCTCATACTCCTTTCTCACCAACATTCATACTTTACATACCCTAGTAAAATTATTAAAATTAGAAATTAACACTGAAACAATACTATTAACTAAATTCCAAAACCTCCAGTGGATACCTGGAGCTATGAATATTGCTGAACTCTATGCATACTATGTTTTTTCCAAGGCACACGTACCTATGGTGAAATTTAATTTATAAATTAGGCACAGTAAGAGATGAACAACAATAAGTAATAATAAACGGAAGAATTATATTGCAGTAAAAGTTACATGAAAATGATCTCTCTCTCAAAATATCTTATTACACAAATATAATGCCTTTTCCGTGTTAACTAAGCACTAATCACGCTCTATGACTATAACTTTTGCAGTATGAGGTGTGCAACAGTAAAACTAGCACAAATTTATTTTTCCTTCTTCACAATTTCACCAATAGAAGATTCATTCTTACCATAGATCTTAGTAACCTCAGCATACAATTTTTTTTTCTTTCCTTATTAAGTCATAAACATTCACCTTTTCATTTAAACGTTCACTCCTTCACTTAAAGAAAGCACCTAATGGCTTCTCTTTGGCATATCCAAACTGCCAGCTTGCTACTTTTGAATTTTGGGAACTGTTATTAAGTAAAATAAGGGTTATCTGAACACAACCATTGTGTCACCCTCACCAAGACAGTGATTCAGAAATTCAAGATAGCTGCTAAGTGACTGTGAGCAGATGCATGAGGCAAAGAGATGATTCACACCCCAAACAGGATTGCACGAGGTTTCATCAAGCTACTCAGAATAGTGAACAAATGTTAAACTTAGGAATAATAATATTAAATTTCTCATATAATATTTTCAGACCACTGTTAACGGTGGCTGGCTGAACAGTCAAAACAAGGATAAGGAGGGACTAATGTTCACACAGATTTTATAGAGATTTCACTAGTTTGTTCATTGACATATACATTTTTTTCTGTTTAAGAAGTCAATCGAAGATCCTACATAACATTCCCTTGAAGTGTCTTCTTGCTTTTCTCAAATATGTGACAACTCCTAAGTCTTTCCCTTGATTTTTATGACCTTAGAACTTTCAGACTCAAATCAGGTATATTTTATATAGAATACTCCTCAATTTAGGTTTTTCTGATGTTTTCTTATGACTTCTCATGTGTTGCCATTTCCTTCTCCAGGGGATCTTCCTGACCTAGGGCTCAAACCTGGGTCTCCTGCATTACAGGCATATTCTTTACCATCGAGCCATCCAGGAAAGCCCTTCAGAGTCAGATCAGGTATTTTATAGAGAATGCTCCTCAATTTAGGTTTTTCTGATGTTTTCTCATGATTAGATTGAGGTTATGGATTTGGGAAAAGAACACCACACCCTCAGTGAATTGAAGTTAATATGTACATGAGCTATTTTATTAGTAGTAATGAAAGTGAAGTGAAAGTGAAAGTCGCTCAGTCGTGTCCAGTCTTTGCGACCCCAAGGACTATACAGTCCATAGAATTCTCCAGGCCAGAAAACTGGAGTGGGTAGCCTTTCCCTTCTCCAGGGGATCTTCCCAGCCCAGGGATCGAACCCAGGTCTCTCGCATTGCAGGTGGATTGTTTACCAGCTGAGCCACAAGGGAAGTAATATTAACCTTAATTACTTGGTTAAGATTGTTTCTGTCAGACATCTTCATGGTAAAGTTACAATTTAATTTTTTGTAAATACATTCATTGGGAAATATATTTTGAGACTAAATAATATACTCTTTCTGAAATATGTCCTGTTTCTCCTTAGTTTCCACAATGGTCAGTGTTTTTTGTCCACAGTAATTATCACTGTGATGTTCTTATGTTTTCCTGTTTCCCTTGTTCCTTCAAATTCATTAATTGGAAATCTTTCACAAAGAAAATCTGTCTCTTCTCCACCATTTGGTCATTTTCTTACCTTGGTTTGGACATATGAATATCTTGTTTTCTTTATGTTACAATTCATCATTACCATTGTATTTTTGCTGCTCAAATTGTTGCAGTTTTGGATATTGGGGCTATTTTCAGGTTGGCTTTTGTGTCTTTTCAATAAACCCCTTTACCCTCATTGAAACTACTTTCTGGGATTACAAAATGCTCCAGTCTTAACATTGTGTGTGTGTGTGTGTGTGCGTGTGTGTGTGTGTATGTGATATCTCTAGAATCAACACTTCCCTGAGAAACTTCCCTAAGTTATATCCCCTTGGAGTCCAAGGGACTCTCAAGAGTCTTCTCCAACACCACACTTCAAAAACATCAATACTTCGGTGCTCAGCTTTCTTTATAGTCCAACTCTCACATCCATACATGACTACTGGAAAAGTCATAGCTTTGACTAGACAGACCTTTGTTGGCAAAGTAATGTCTCTGCTTTTTAATATGCTGTCTAGGTTGGTCATAGCTTTTCTTCCAAGGAGTAAGTGTTTTTTTAATTTCATTGCTGCAGTCACCATCTGCAGTGATTTTTGAGCAGAAAAAGTTTTTAATCTAGTTCCAACAATATGGTGTTGATTTAATAACTAAAAGTTCTTTGATATCTTCAAAAGGTAATAGAAAAGTTTATATAAAAATATTTCCTTTTTTTCTTCTTATTAACTGAATTGCCTCAACAGTTTCATCTAGTATAAATGGTTTCCTGACCATCTAAACTAGAACAGCAAAACTCAGAATAAAGAACAGAGTCTATCCAAAAAATTACATTAAATAACCGTCTTTAAAGTTAAATCTCTATTCTTTTTAACAATAAAATTATTTCTGACACTTGAAGTACATTTACATTTGAAAAATTGGATAGTGATTCAAATATTAGTACTATAGGTGTAGCATTCTGAATATGGAATATAAATTGAAAATAAAATTACAGTAACAAAAATCTTTGGGAGATTATATATTCCCTCAAATTCTCTGAGTGGAATATCAATAGTAAACCACTAGAATTTCCTTTCCTTTAACACCCTGCATACTTATTATTTGACAGACCTTATTTCTATCAGGGCAGAAATTGCATGTTAATGACATTTATAAGAAGAAGTAGACATTCAAAGTTATAAAGAAGCTGACTAAACAACAAACTTGAAAATTGTTTGGCAGGATAAGAGAGTTTAAGGAGTCATTAGAAGAGAGTTAAGGATAAGTAAGGATAAGTAGGAGGATAATGATAATTACAATTTAATCCCAGATAATAATGCAAAGGTTAAAAGTTGAATACAGTAACCTGCAGTATATTACTTTAATGTTCCATTATTGTGATAGAAAGGATCTGATATAAAGATTGATTTGATGCAGGTCACCCCATCAACTCCTCTATCTAGAGATAAATCTCTCTTTGGGCTGATATGGTTGCAGCTTGCCTGACTCTGACCTGTTATATCAAGAAAAATTGTCATGTACTAGATGTGTTTCATTTTGCTTACTACTGTGACCTAAAAGTACTTTGATCTTACAAAGCTTTAACTTTGAAGATTATAACATGTACAAAACAAGGAACTGTTTTATAGAATAAATCCCAAAACTCTAGATTGTCAAACCTGTATGTATCGACTTAACATGTAGAGTTAATGTTATAGAAACATAAAAACTAATTTGTTTCCATTTGAAATAATGGACTATGAATTGAAATCCATGACCTTAAATGATTTTGAAGAATTTCTTTTTTAAAAAGATATATTTGAAATAACAAATATCCTTTTTATCACTAACTTTTATCTGTAAGCGAAGTCTCAAACCTTTTATTCAAGATTGTATGAAGAATCTGGGCCCAATGTTTCCCCCAGTTTCAATTTAACCTCACTTTCTTCAAAAGTCTACAACAGAAAAACTAAGAACTAAGTATTTCTCAAAATTTTAGCTTGGCTTTCCTTTTTATATCATACTTCACTTTTACTTTTAAATAGTATATGAATATTAATAATCTAAGAGCAGCAATATGCTTTAAATAAAATACATCATTTTTCTACCTTGAAAATAGATTATGACTTACAATTTTTGAAATAATTTCTTCTGATATTTAACATAGTATTACACTGCTGTGTTTTTACTTATTTGCCTTAAATACTATCTATTGACTTTGTGTTTTAACAGTTGAGGATTTAAATCTCTTATATCACTACCTCAGACTTCTCCTACTCCTCAACTTACCCTAAAAAATTAATCAAATTTTTAGTTAAATTATTGGTTAATGTTTAAGTGCTTAATTGCCATAAAATATTGCTTATTTCTGCCATGCCCAATAGACCAAAATTGGTTTTATTTGTTTTCCTCATTTTTATGTGTTCAATCTACCGACCTAAACTAAATCAATCTATTTTTATTATTTTGACTTTCTTTTTTTCCTTGCTGCAATCTTTTCCTACTTTATTAGAAAGTTATCAGTGAAAAATTCACAGTTCAGAACAATCTCTCCATTCTCTAAAACTTAACAATACACATACTTTGACTATATAAGCCAATGAAAATACTCCTGTTTTTACACTAGATACATATACAATATGGAAAGTGCAATCACTTCATGTCAGCTTCAAGAGTGGCTTCTGTCCAGAATTTGCCATATTTCACCTAGATGATAAAACTTGTCCAATCAATATTATGAAGTGTATTTTAATTATACCATAGTGTTGGTTTTGATCCTGAGATATGTGATCCAGATTTAAAATCTAAGTGGATCTGTAGTAATTCTGAATTTGTGCATGTGTACATATTTATTTAACATAAAACCTATATTGTTTAATTGTAAAAAATGTAAATGAAGGTGAAAACACTAAAGTAATTTCTGTATATGTCAACTGTATATATATGACTGTATATCTAATTTACTCATAATTTGAATATATAGAACTCCTACAACACACAAGACATTATTTTATTTAATTTAATCTTCTCAACAACCCTGTAAGTATGGCCATGTAATTTAATGTTTAAGCCAGAACACTTCTGAGAGTGAAAAGGGGCACAGTTGATAATTACTTTGGGACAAGGGGCAAAAATGAGGATGAATACTCACCCCACACATAAAGTGAAAGTTCTCCTCACTAACTCATCCCAGAATGATTTCTTCTTTATCTGAATTCTCACCCTACATACAAACCAGGAAATCAACATTTAGGGAGACAAAGAAACTTATCTAAATCAAACATCTATTAAGCATATTGGTTGGTATTCAAACTTGGGACATACGATGAGGGACATGACCAGAATAGCAGGTGATGAAAATACACCCACAACAGAATAAAAAATTATAGCATGTTATCATTGGTTTAATGTATATATGAATGTTTAATTTTGAAAGATGTATATCTAAAATGATACATAAGCAAACTGCTAACAATGTTTAATCAAGGAAAATGAGTGATTGAAAATGGAGAGATTTTAACTTTATTATGTATATGTTTCTGTATAGTTCATTCCTTCCTGGAATGAGAAGTCAAGTGGGCCTTAGGAAGCATCACTACACACAAAGATAATGAGGTGATGGAATTCCAATTGAGCTATTTCAAATCCTAAAATATGATGCTGTGAAAGTGCTGCACTCAATATGGCAGCAAATGTGGAAAACTCAGCAGTGGCCACAGGGCTGGAAAATGTCAGTTTTAATTCCAATCTGAGTTGAATGAGTTTGAACAGCTCCAGGAGTTGGTGGTGCACAGGGATGTCTGGTGTGCTGCAGTCCAAGGAGTCGCAAAGAATCGGACATGACTGAGTAACTGAACTGATAGTCCGTTACCATGCAACCCCATCACCATAATATCCCCACTCAGCCAATGGGCATGCACTATTTTACTTAAATAAAACATTTCACCAGTGTTTAAATTTTAACTTTCTCTAAATTAAAGACTGATAAAAGTTAATTTGCCTAAAAGTATTAAAGATATAAAAATAAGTTTGAACACATCAATTACATTCTGCTTTGAAAGTATTTTGAAGGATTACACTGATTTCAGGTTTATCATACCTGAGCCAATATTTTTAACTTTAAATAAAAACATTTAAAATGTTTCAATTGTATAATTAAATCACTGAAGGTATATTCATATATTGGTTAGATTAAAAAAGTAGGTTGTATTAAATACTTTGAAATGCAATTAATTAAATAATAGACTTTGCTTTTCAGATCTAATTGAGATTTTATCTTATTTTTTCCCTCACTTTAGCAGGTTTTTGCTCTAGATAAATGAAATGATTAGTTTAATAAATTATTAAGTGTATATATTTGTATGGAAACACAGAAAAAGGTTCACAATGATAAGATGATCCATTTTACTGTAACTGAAGGAAATTAAAACCCCTTTAAAGTCAAGCTTAGTTTTCATGAATTCCATACCTCAGAGACTTACCTATGACAGACTTCTTGCTGAAAGTATATTGAAAAATTTACAACATTGGAGGACAAGATTTTGTACTTAAAAATCACATAGAATTTCATACATAAAATGTCCTTTTCATAAAATACAAATCGAAGATAACCAAAGCAGTCACATAATTTTAGTTTACTTTTCTCCATTGGGATAAGAGAGAAGATAAAAGGGTTAGTTCCTTGAATCACTGGTACCTCAGCTAAACTAGAGTTATAGTTATTTGCACACTTTCTCTGTAGAACAAGAACACTTCATCTTTTCTTACTACCCAGTAACTACACAGCAACTACTTGGTAACAGGAAGCTATCACACTGCAAGTGAAGAATTAATATATGTGTTTGTGCTTGAGACATATGGTTTAGGATGTGAGAATAGTTTTCTAAAGATCTTGAGCCTTACACTGCATTCTACTCCAACCAAGATTGATGGAACCAGGTAATGCACTCTCAAAGAAGGATTAGTCAGATTTTATAACCATGAATTAATCTAAGAAAAACTGTAATTTCAAAGGGCTAAATAAAAAAGTTACATTTTTTCCTTAGCCAATGAAAGGCATAAATATGGAGCTTGATTTTGTGATATAAAACAATTGAAACACAACTTTAATAGCAAACATGAATATATGCCTTTGCCCTATATCATATCTACCATGGCGTAGTTGCAATGAGATGAACATATATTCCCCTTGCACATATGCAGGTAAACAAGATTAATGTATGAAAAGAGACTCAGTACAGTGAAAGAAAACTTTCACATGACATTAACAATAATCTGTACTGGTCTCTTAATCAATAATAGAGATTATATAAAGACAGAGCCACAAAGTACTTTGTAATTAATTGCCCTTGACTTTCTACTTTAAAATTAAAATATGTGCTCTTTGAATCAAGTGACTCTCCCTTGCTCCTTCACTATGTAATTTATCACCAAGCACAGCGTCAACTACATACTGATGTTTAATCATTATTGGTTATGGAAGATGGTGCAGAAGGAAGAATGACTAAGAAACTATGCTCCAGTGGTAAGATGAGACAGAAAGAAAAATATAAGGATTTTGATAAGAATGAAAAGAGAAAAAAAAAAATAAGAGAGCTGTTTTGTGTGTGATTTACTGTACCTGGTTACATGCAAGTTGAAAGTTGCTCCAATATCCAGCACTTAATCTTTTTTAAGGGAGCCTACACTGCCTTGGAAACAGCTGAACTGATACACGGCCACACAGTGGGAAGGATACTGGTGTCAGAGGACTCACTTTCCTTCATTCTATAACTGTGATATTATCTGCTGTGCTTCCAGAAATGAGAGC
This sequence comes from Cervus canadensis, assembly GCF_019320065.1. Classification (NCBI taxonomy): domain Eukaryota; kingdom Metazoa; phylum Chordata; class Mammalia; order Artiodactyla; family Cervidae; genus Cervus; species Cervus canadensis. Next base: position 31,834,658 of record NC_057404.1, read on the forward strand.
AAGGGAGAGAGAGGAGAAGATAGATGCTTTCTTGGTGTCCCCCTGCCGTGGCTAAATGATTGTGCACTTCAGAGGGAAAAAAAAAGAATAATTTTATTTCAAAAAGAATTGTCACTCAAACTTGATCCTAAGCTAAATATCTTTTAAAGTGATAGTTTTAGGTTTACTTTCATTCCTTTTGATAACACTACCCTCTGCCCAAATTTCTAGTTGAAAAAAAAGGTTATACTTGAAAAAAAAAAACACACACTATTTATATCTCCAGTCAAAATTAAAGTGAAAATTGCAACTGGTCTCACAGGAACACCTGAAGGAGTAAGAGGTTTCTGTTTCTTTTGAACACACATGTTTATAGGAACTTAAAAAGTTTTAGAGGAATCGGGTGGAGAGGGAGGTGGGAGGGGGGATCGGGATTGGGAATACATGTAAATCCATGGCTGATTCATATCAATGTATGACAAAACCCACTGGAAAAAAAAAATAAATTAAAAAAAAATTAATTTTTAAATTATATAAAATTCTTGTATCTCAAATTATCTGAAGAATCTTCTACTCTACACAAAAGTCCAATAATCCTTAGTAAATTAAATAGAATGCAATTCAAGATGGTTTAGAAAAAGACTTTTTATATAACTTGGCGAAAAAATGGTAATAAACGGATTCATGATTTGTTAACTGAGAGTGCTTAAGCTCACGTGACTGTGATAGCACATTGTAATGGTGAGTAGTTGGACAGATTAAGACATGTTACAAGTAAAGCAACAAATTTTTCTGTGGTCATCTTTTGCTGCCAATAACTGTGTGTGGGAGAGGAGTGTGTTTTTAATAAGAGTTCAAAGTTTCAAGTTTGGGGACTACAACCAAATACTTACAGTACAATTTATTTTATTGAAATGACAAGGAGGAAGCACTGTGATTAAATTATACTTAACTCTAGCCTTCATAAATTAACCAATATTATTTTAGCTTTAATTTTATATGGAGTTATAGGCAGTAGTACTCTCTTCTAGTTACCTTAAATTATTTCATATTAAAGTGAAAAACAAGCTGTTTACAGCTACCATCCCCACTCCTCAATTAGCAAACCTTATTTTTTTCTTATTCCTCACTGTCAGTACTAACTAAATTTTTTCTCTAGCTAGATTCATTATTCTTCTTAAACTACTAACCCTATGCTAAGGGCAAATGATCTCTCAGGTTACCTCTGATCTCTGACCACTAAAATTAGAAAGAAAAATTTTAAAAAAAAGAACAATGTCTCTCTTAGTGCTAGTAATATGATTTTTGTTCTTTAGTCACTAAGTCTTGTACAACTCTTTAGCAACCAATCAGTACAATTGTTCAGTTGTATCTGACCCTATAAACTGCAGCACGCCAGGCTTCCCTGTCCATCGCCAACTCCTGGCGCTTGCTCAAACTCATGTCCATTGAGTCAACGATGCCATCCAACCATCTCATCCTCTGTCATCCCCTTCTCCTCCTGCCTTCAATCTTTCCCAGGATGAGGGTCTTTTCAAATGAGTCAGTTCTTCGCATCAGGTGGCCAAAGAATTGGACTTTCAACTTCAGCATCAGTGAAGCTTCCAATGAATTCTCCAATGAATATTCAGGACTGATACCCTTTAGCATTGACTGGCTTGATCTCCTTGCAATCCAACAGACTCTCAAGAGTCTTCAGCAACACCACAGTTCAAAAGCATCAATTCTTGAGTACGCAGCCTTCTTTATGGTCCAACTCTCACATTCATACATAGCTACTGGAAAAACCATACCTTTGACTACACAGACATTTCTCAGCAAATTAATGTCTCTATTTTTAATATGCTGTGTAGGTTGGTTGTAGTTTTTCTTCCAAGAAGCAAACGTTTTTGAATTTCTTGGCTGCAGTCACCATCTGCAGTGATTTTGGAACCCAAGAAAGTAAAGTCTGTCACTGTTTCCATTGTTTCCCCATCTATTTGCCATGAAGTAATGGGACCAGATACCGTGATCTTAGTTTTCTGAATGTCGAGTTTTAAGCCAGTTTTTTCACTCTCTTTCACTTTCATCAAGAGGCCTTTCAGTTACTCTTTGCTTTCAGCATAAGGATGGTGTCATCTGCATATCTGAGGTTATTGATATTTCTCCTGGCAGTCTTGATTCCAGCTTGTGCTTCCTCCAGCCTGGCATTGTGCATGATGTACTCTGCATATAAGTTAAATAAGCAGGGTGACAATATACAGCCTTGACATACTGCTTTGCCAAACTGGAACCAGTCTGTTGCTCCATGTCCAGTTCTAACTGTTGCTTCTTGACCTACTAACATTTCTCAGGAGGCAGGTCAGGTGGTCGGGTATTCCCATCTCTTTAAGAATTTTCCAGAGTTTGTTGTGATCCACACAGTCAAAGGCTTTGGCGTAGTCAATAAGGCAGAGGCAGATGGTTTTCTGGAACTCTCTTGCTTTTTCAATGATCCAGTGGATGTTGGCAATTTGATCTCTGGGTCCTCTGCCTTTTCTAAATCCAGCTTGAACATCTGTAAGTTCTCAGTTCACCTACTATTGAAGTTTTGCTTGCAGAATTTTGGGCATTACTTTGCTAGCATGTGAGATGAGTGCCATAGTGTGATAGTTTGAACATTCTTTGGCATTGCCTTTCTTTGGGATTGGAATTAAAACAGATCTTTTTCAGTCTTGTGACCACTGCTGAGTTTCCAAATTTGCTGGCATAGTGAGTGCAGCACTTTCACAGCATCATCTTTTAGGATTTGAAATAGCTCAGCTGGAATTCCATCACCTCCACTAGCTTTGTTCATAGTGATGATTCCTAAGGCCCACTTGACTTCGCATTCCAGGATGACTGGCTCTAGGTTAGTGTTCACACCATCGATGTTATCTGGGTCATGGAGATCTTTTTTGCATAGATCCTCTGTGTATTCATGCCACCTTTTCTTAATAGTTTCCACTCTGTTAGGTCCATACTGTTGCCGTCCTCTATTGTGCTCATCTTTGCATGAAATGTTCCCTTGGTATCTCTAATTTTCTTGAAGAGATCTCTAGTCTTTCCCATTCCATTTTTTCCCTCTATTTCTTTGCATTGATCACTGAGGAAGACTTTCTTACCTCCCCTTGCTAGTCTTTGGAACTCTGCATTCAGATGGATATATCTTTCCTTTCTGCCTTTGCCTTTAGCTTCTCTTCTTTTGTCAGCTATTTGTAAGGCCACCTCAGACAACCATTTTGCCTTTTTGCATTTTTTTTCTTGGGGATAATCTTGATCACTGCCTACTGTATGATGTCATGAATCTGTCCATAGTTTTTCAGGCACTCTGTCTATCAGATCTAATCCATTGAATCTATTTCTCACTTCCACTGTATATCATAAGGGATTTGATTTAGGTCATATCTGACTGGTCTAATGGTTTTCCCTACTTTCTTCAATTTAAGTCTGAATTTTGCAAAAAGAAGTTCATGATCTGAGCCACAGTCAGCTCCCTGTTGTGTCTGATGACTGTAGAGAGTTTCTCCACCTTTGGCTGCAAAGAATATAATCAATCTGTTTTTGGCACTGACTATCTAGTGATGTCCACGTGTAGAGTCTTCTCTTGTGCTGTTGGAAGAGGGTATTTGCTATTATCAGTGTGTTCTCTTGGCCAAACTCTGTTAGCCTTTGCCTTGCTTCATTTTGTACTCCAAGGCCAACCTTTTCTGTTACTCTAGGTATCTCTTAGACTTCCTACTTTTGCATTGCCATCCCCTATAATGAAAAAGACATCATTTTTTGGTGTTAGTTCTAGAAGGTCTTGTAGGTCATCATAGAATCATTGAACTTCAAATTCTTCAGCATTAGTGGTTGGGGCATAGACTTGGATTACTGTGATATTGAATCATTCACCTTGGAAATGAACAGAGATCATTCTGTCACTTTTTGAGATTGCACCCAAGAACTGCATTTCAAATTATTTTCTTGACTATGAGGGCTATTCCACTTCTTCAAAGGAATTCTTGCCTACAGTAGTAGATAGAATGGTCATCTGAGTTAAATTTGCCCATTCTAGTCCGTTTTAGTTCACCGATTCCTAAAATGTTGATGTACACTCTTGCCATCTCCCGCTTGACTGCTTCCAATTTGTCTTGATTCGTGGACCTAACATTCCAGGTTCTTAAGCAGTAGTGTTCTTTACAGGGTCGGAATTTACTTCTATCTTCAGTCATATCCACAATGGGTGTTGCTTTCACTTTGGTTCCATCTCTTCATTCTTTCTGGAGTTATTTCTCCACTCTTCTCCAGTAACATATTGGGCACCTACTGACCTGGGGATTTCATCTTTCAGTGTCATATTTTTTGCCTTTTCATACTCTTCATGGTGTTCTCAAGGTAAGAATACTGAAGTGGTTTGCCATTCCCTTCTTCAGTGGACCACGTTTTGTCAGAACTCTCCAACATGACCGTTCCTTGGGGACTGATACTTGCCCCACAACCTCTTTATCCTGGGGGGTGTCTCTATAACAGAACCACAGATACCAGCCAGGAGGATGTGTGGTTACTCAATGAAAACATGGCCTTGTCTATCAGTCCAGCCTACCTGGCAGGGGCTGTCAGTCAACTGCTTGACCACATGACTAGTGTTTCCACTGGCTTCCCATTGTGTATTTGATGGGATTTATGCTAATAGCACAAAAAGAACTATGCCATAGGCCTTTGAACTGATTGCCTCAATTCTTGTTCCATCTTTTCCTCTGACTCATTTTTAGCAATAGCCAGACTCCTGAAAAACAATAAACAAATGTTGTATAGTTCCTTAAATATTTATTCCAAAAAATTCATTGAATACCTAACATTGTTTATTTCTGTAGAAGGTGAAGGAAACAACAATTGCAAGACTCCGGGAAGCAATACCTCTGAATGTGACTTAACCAGCCCATATGTTTTATCTTTGGTATATCCTCTCCAGGATACCAAAAAGTAAGTAGGCTCTTTGAAAAAACAAACAAACAAACAAAAAAATTCAGAGAAACAATACTGAATTAGAAGTAAATTAGAGACTGTTTAGTTCAGTTCAGTTCAGTCACTCAGTCTAGTCCAACTCTTTGCAACCCCATGGACTGCAGTATGTCAGGCCTCCCTGTCCATCACCAACTCCGAGTTTACTCAAACTCACGTCCATTGAGTCAGTGATGAAATCCAACCATCTCATCCTCTGTTGGCCCCTTCTCCTCATGTCAATCCCTCCCAGCATCAGGGTCTTTTCCAATGAGTCAGTTCTTCACATCAGGTGGCCAAAGTATTGGAGTTTCAGCTTCAACATCAGTCCTTCCAATGAACATTCAGGACTGATTTCCTTTTGGATGGACTGGTTGGATCTTCTTGCATTGCAAGGGACTATCAAGAGTCTTTGCAAACACCACACTTCAAAAGCATCAATTCTTCCTTGCTCAGCTTTCTTTATAGTCCAACTCTCACATCCATATATGGCTACTAGAAAAACCATAGCCTTGACTAGATGGATCTTTGTTGGCAAAGTAATGTCTCTGCTTTTTAATATGCTGTCTAGGTTGGTCATAACTTTTCTTCCAAGGAGTAAGTGTTTTTTAATTTCATGGCTGCAGTCACCATATGCAGTGTTTTGGAGCCCAAGAAAATAAAGTCTGTCACTGTTTCCACTTTTTCCCCATCCATTTGCCATGAAATGATGGGACCACATGCCATGTTCTTAGTTTTCTGAATGATTGAGTTTTAAGCCAACTTTTTCACTCTCCTGTTTCTCTTTCATCAAGAGTCTCTTTAGTTCTTCTTCCCTTTCTGCCATAAGGGTGGCATCACCTGCATATCTAAGGTTATTGATATTTCTCCCAGCAGTCTTGATTCCAGCTGGTGCTTCATCCAGCCCAGTGTTTCTCATGATGTACTTTGAATATAAGTTAAATACAGGGTGGCAATATACAGCCTTGATGTACTCCTTTTCCTATTTGGAACCAGTCTGTTGTTCCATCTCCATTTCTAACTGTTGCTTCCTGACCGGCATACAGATTTCTCAAGAGGCAGGTCAGGTGGTAGTAGAGACAGTGAACACAAAACCATAAAAGGAAACACAAAATATAACAAGAGAATTAGAATCGCTATGGGACAAAATTTGGACACTATCATTTTTTCCTTGCTAAAAGTAGTGTATTTTATTTGTATAATTCTCAGTGTTCTTAAAGATTACTTGAAAACTTCAAGTTCCCAATACATGCACTTCTTTGGATAAATATTCTGGGGCTTTACTCTGCATGCTGTTCTTTGTGTTGAGCTGTGAGGTACCACTTCCATAGCTGGTGTAACTCTGGTTCTATTGCAGGCATTCTGGAAGTATGTACAACTACCTCTTCCTGCACTGTAAGGCTTGCTTCTGCAGTCATCTTACCACAGAGTCCTTGATGCCCATTCAATTCCCATTAAATGTTATATCAATGTGCATTCTAACTATAACCCCCAACATGAACAGTCAGCCATACAGCATTCTGTGTATGCCCAGTCTTACCTTCATTACAAGAAACATCCAGCTAAATACACCAGCCAATTCTCTGATATCCTCCACCACCTCTGGGCAGGCGGACACTTGAGTCATTCTGTATACTACTATTTTCTATTTGCCACGTCAAGGATCTACTCCCTGTATACATGTATTAACCTATCTTTCCTACTATTTGTGCCAAAGCACAAGATTCCTCTGCCTTTTTCTTTCCTTTGGAAAATGCCTACTTCCCCTTTCTCAGCATCTTTAGAGCTCAGATCAAAAGATGTCCTTCTCAAGTGCAACATCCCTATATCATTCCCTGACTCCTATTTCCAGTGTCTAAAAAGCTTCCCCTTACCTTCTGATAGGACCTTATTCTAAATTACATACTTCTCCTTTCCTGATTGGTGTTTGCTCTTCTGAAATGTAATGCAGGAAAAGAGCTGAATAGAATGAACAAAAATTACCTTCCTAGAAAGGAAAACACATGCATGAGGAAGAGATGGTGTTAGTGTAGGAGATCAAATGTATTATCCCAATATATATGGAAAGTAATTTCATTTATATTCCTAAAGAAAATAGGAAAACACAAAAACTACAGTGCCAAGATACTCTATCTCAATCTCAAATAGTCTTTTTTTTTTTTTTTAAGAAGAAGGCCTTTACATCTCTGCCTGATAGGAATTATCCTATGTCATGTACTTCTTCTATAAAAAATATTATTAAGAGCTATTGATATTACTAAGGTAATAATAACTGAAAGGCTCTATGGAAAGAAAGCAGCTTACTAAAATGGTTGAGAAGAAAATAGGGTTGTGGTAGAAAAAATATACTGCATATAAAATGGAAAATAGGAAGAATAGAATAAAAAAGGAGAAATAAAAAGTATTAAGGATGATAGATACTATGGAGATACACAGATGTAAAATGTTATAGAGATTTTGATAAAGAAGCTAGACCCTTAGAACAGAAGTAATGTGCAAAGAAATAATTAAGTAAACTTTTAAAAATTGAAAATAACTTGAGCCTACAACCATAAAAGAAGTATAACATTATACAAAACTTTAGTAAAAAAAAAAAAAAAAAAGCAGCACATCTTAGGGATATTGTTGACTAAAATGAAGGTTTAACAAGCATGCTAGCAGAAAAATAAGTGGTTACTTACCCAAGCACAAAACTCAAGATAAGCTCAGATTTTTCCACAATACAAAATGCTATAACTATTAATAAAAAATAGTTAACTTGAATTGTCTCTCTGTGATGCGGCACACATTGAAATAAGAAACTATGTGGATGTTATCATATAATCCCAATTAGAAAACTATGTGGAAAAAAAAAAAAAAAACTATGTGGTATGTAGTATTAAAACTGGATCTCACACAAGAAGAAGGATATAAAGGTTTAGGAAGCTCCATGACTTGCCCTTGATCATACAATGTGTACATGGCAGGGCGAGGATTGAAGCCCAGATGAGGGTCAATTACCATATAAGGAATACGTCTATACAATTTTGACATGGGCTTCTCCAGTAGCTCATCGGTAAAGAATCCACCTACAATGCAGGGGATGTGGCAGGAGCTGTGGGTTCAATCCCTGGGTCAGGAAGATCCCCTGGAGAAGGAAATGGCAACCCACTCCAGTATTCTTGCCTGGGAAATCCCATGGAGAGTGGAGTCCAGTGGGCTATAGTCCATGGAATCACAAAAGAGTTGAATAGGATTTAGTAACTAAACACACACACACACACACACATATATAATTAAAAGATGGATTAGACATACATAAACCTTGTGTGCCATTTTCCAGTATGACATGAAAGAAAATTAAAATCTGCCTGGAGAAAACCATGGAAAGAGGAGTCTCGTGGGCCACAGTCAATAGGATCACAAAGAATCAGAGACGACTGAAGCGACTGAGCACACATATATGCAAGTAACAAAAACGATTTCATTAAATTAATAAAGCAGAATATTTGGAAATTTTTGCTTTATTTTCACAGTGTTAAAGACACAATATAAAAGTAGTAATAAAGCTTACAGAAAATTACTAACCGTTTGGAATATGTTCTTTAAGAAATCATTTAAATTGTGTCAAGTGTTCCAACCAATCTTGTCATGAGCAGTAGATAGAGCATGAATTCTTTTCTCCACAGGTTTCTTAGCCCCAAGCAAATATGCACTTGGAAACCTTGGAGCATCAGTGTATGAATACACACAGTTGTGTCCAATTCTTTGTAACCCCACGGACCATAACCCACCAGGCTCCTGTGTCCATGGAATCGTGCAGGCAATAATACTGGAGTGGGTTATTATTTCCTACTCCAGGGGATCTTACTGACCCAGGGATTGGACCCATATCTCTTGCATCTCCTTCATTGGCAAGCAGATTCTTTAGCACTGCACCACATGGGAAGCCTCTTGGAGTACTAGGCCACTAGGCAAATTCACTTTTGCATTGCTCTCTCTTAGGCTCAAACTGAGGCCCTTGCTATATTTTCTTTCCCTCCAATTTTGAAAACATCTTCAGTTCAGTTCAGTTCAGTCGCTCAGTCATGTCTGACTCTTTGCGACCCCATGAATCTTACTAAGTTTTAAAAACCTTGCTTACCTAAGGCTAGGATTTGGGCATTCTGATAAATTTCTTAGACTTGCTTCCAGGGAATGATCCTATTATATCTAACAGTATAGGTCTGCCCTGTAAGTCATTTACACATCCCCAAACCCTTAGGACAGACCTATTTCCAGTTAACAGTCTTTAGAGAATCAGAACTTTTCATCAGTTCTATAGTGCACTTAGGGGAAGAAAGGAAGTGATGTCATTCATATAGAATTGCCAGCATTTCATTCTTCCAAGGTTACTAATAAAAATGTTATTTGCTATAATTTATGTTTATCATAGACATCTATTCAATAAAGTAGAAGCAACATAATTCCAAAAATAAGTTAAATATACTTGTGCTTTGTCACTCAGTTATGTCCGACTCTTTGAGACCCCATAGATTGTAGCCTGCCAGGCTCCTCTGTCCATGGAGATTCTCCAGGCAAGAATACTCAAGTGGGTTGTCATGCCTTCCTCCAGGGGATCTTCCCATGTCAGGAATTAAACCCAGGTCTCCCGCATTGCAGGCGGATTCTTTACCATCTGAGCCACTGGGGAAGCCCTAAATATACTTAGCTTTAGGAAAAATAATCTTTTTCTCATTTTGCTAAAAATTATTGAAATCTTTGTTATAAATCAGTGTTCTTAAATCAAAGTTAGGAAAATACTTATTTCTTTTATGGATTTAATTAGAAAGGAGACAGTTGCAAGTTCAAACTGAGATGCACCACAAAACTCATGGTTGAAGTTACAAACTACTATGGTACATAGATGGAACTTCTAATATACCAACACAGAGGAGATATATGGAATAAAAGTTCTTTGGTAACTGATCTTATATCATATTTGGATTTAGCTTAGGTAGTTGTGTCTCACTCTACATAATGGAGAGTGGCCACTCTAAATTGTATTCTACTTCAAATGATATAACATTATAAATGTAAACGTCACGAAACTGGTTATACGAATAGGGGAGTGTATACATAGGTTGTGAAGTAGAAAAGCTATAGAACAAGAACAAACACGTTTGTCCCACATTGTTCTCAGAGCCATTTGTGACTTACCTGCCACCATGGACAGATGATGAAGCAGGAATAATTTCCCATATTCCACTTAAGGATGAATGAAAACATTCAAGTATTTTTGCTATGATTCCTAGCAATTTGATTTATTTTTCAAGAAACATTTAAAAACCAAAAGGTACTATATATAATAAAATATTTTCCTGAGTTAAAATAAATTGTCCTTAGGAATCTGGTTAAGCTCATTGACTCACTCTGATAATTCCAGAGCAAACTGCTAAATTTTCTAAACAAAAAACATTTATGATCAGAGTCAATACTTCACGTGCAGACACCTCAGGAACAGGGAACCATCTTAACACACTAAATTGTATTCTATTTCAAAAGTGTTTACCCAGTTTTGCAAAAGAGATTGCCTCATTACTTTACATCATAAATCATGTTATCCCACTTACACAATGAGTCAAAGGACTTTTACTCTCAGTCTTAAAATAGGCATAAGATAATAAACATATGACTTCCAATCATTCATTTGATAAAAATTTATGACATTTAACACTGTAGCTTTAATACTATGAAACTCTTTAGGGTACAAGAATTAGTATGTGTATATATGTTACATAAACATTAACTAATCAGTTTATATCCTAACAGGCTCACAGAACAGGTAAGGATATGAATGCTTTCTGCTGTTTATTACCTACTAATTCAAATGCAAAATGTAAAAAGCCTTTTTTTTGTCAAATAATAGGTACCCCACTGAAGTATCAATTAGAATGTGATTCTAAGTACCAATTGACAGTTAATTTTTTATATTTACAGCCATCATAATTGAATCTTTCTGGAGCATAAAAGTTAATTGCATATAAGAAAAACTAGTCAAATTACATAAATGTGGAAATTGCACAAATTTCAGAGAAGTGCTATTAAACACTCTTATTTCAGTAAAAATAAGGGAAGATTAATGCTTTGCTGCTTTATAAAAAGTGACGTGAGAAAAATCTGCTTCACACTCTTCTTTTTTCCTTTTTTACAAAATTCAAATTCTTAGGTCTCCAAAGTGGTATGATTTTCCATAATCACTTTATTTCTACATAGAAAATTAGATTTCTGCATAGACAAAGTTGACATAAATACTCAAACAGATTTGTTTGAGATTGAATTTTCATTAATATGGAATTCCAAATGTTTATATACACGAGAACTTTCTGTCATCGTATTCTTTTTTTTTTTTCTTTTTTTACCTGAATTTGCACCTTAGTTTGATTGGCATTAGATTTGTTGACAAAGCTAAACCAACAATTCCAATTGGGAAATGAAAAATGTTGTTTCTAGATAATCAGAAAGCTTTCTCTAGACAATTTAGTCAATAGCCACAATTCATGATGCAAACCTAAGTGTCTTTAGTTTTGCCTTGTTAATTCCACATTTACACCATACACTTTGATGATTTCCTCTCATGAGACTGTTTAAAGACATGGAACAGCAAACAGAGGAGTTTGTGTCCCTATCCCCAAATTAATTAAAATCCAAAGCTTGATTAAATGGTAACATTATCTATTCTTTGGGTTTAAAAACCCTCAGCTGAGTTCCAATTCTCATTTCACCACATTCTCCATCACAGTCCAGGAAACCCACTGTCCTTTATTTAGTTCAGTAACCAAGAAAAGGCACAGCTCTTGTTGCAATGTTCAAAAATTACTCTATGTGTAAAGGTGGGGAAAAAACAATGGATCCTAGACACCATAATGAACCTCAAACGTTCAATGTATTTAAACCAATCATTCTTATATAGTTAAATTATAAAATTATAAAACTTACAATGTTGTAATGAATATCATAAAAAAGAGATAAAGTATCATAATGACAGTTCTGATATCTAATTCTATATTATTTTTGTTTCTTTAAAGGATTATATTTTATGCATATTTCTTCTTATTACTCATATGTAACATGTGTATACATTTGATATGTATGAATCTGAACTACAAATTTGTTTTTCCTATTTTTCATAAGACTTATACTTTATTTGGCAATGTATCATGTTTATAGTTAAGCTATAATCTCCCTTTTCTATAAAATCATTTAATTACTCTAGAGATGAAATAGTTTTATCATAATTAGGGTGGGGCTATGATTAAAAATATACTTAATAGTATTACTATGCCACAACTGCAGAGATTTTAAAATCAGGTACTTCTAGATCATCATCAGTTTTTCTTTTCACAACTGGATAGGCACAAATAACATTTCCTCTGAAATTTGATAAATTTTGAGAAGGATTCATACTATTTTCTAAAACTCTGACTGTATTTCCTGACATATCAACTTAACTATTTGACCAAAATATTCAAAATGCTCAATTAAAAAAACTTTTACCTATTCAAATGGCTAATTTATCTGTTTATTCATTTTTATGGATGAATTTCCATATGTTTTGACTACATTTTTCCCTTTGATTTCAATGTCCTATTCCACAAGTAATTGTTGAATGGACATTCCACAGTTCAGTTCAATTCAGTTCCTCAGTCAATTCCGACTCTTTGTGACCCAATAGACTACAGCACGCCAGGCCTCCCTGTCCATCACTAACTTCTGGGGTATACCCAAAATCATGTTCATTGAGTCGGTGATGACATTCAACCATCTCATCCTCTGTTGGCCCCTTCTCCTCATGTCAATCCCTCCCAGCATCAGGGTCTTTTCCAATGAGTCAGTTCTTCACATCAGGTGGCCAAAGTATTGGAGTTTCAGCTTCAACATCAGTCCTTCCAATGAACATTCAGGACTGATTTCCTTTTGGATGGACTGGTTGGATCTTCTTGCATTGCAAGGGACTATCAAGAGTCTTTGCAAACACCACACTTCAAAAGCATCAATTCTTCCTTGCTCAGCTTTCTTTATAGTCCAACTCTCACACCCATACATGACTACTGGGAAAACCATAGCCTTGACTAGACGGATCTTTGTTGGCAGATTAATGTCTCTGCTTTTTAATATGGTGTCTAGTTTGGTCATAACTTTTCTTCCAAGGAGTAAGTGTCTTTTAATTTAATGGCTGCAGTCACAATCTGCAGTGATTTTGGAGCCCCAAAAGATAAAGTCTGTCACTGTTTCCACTTTTTCCCCATCTATTTGCCATGAAGTGATGGGACCGGATGCCATGATTTTAGTCTTCTGAATGATTGAGCTTTAAGCCAACTTTTTCATTCTCCTCTTTCACTTTCATCAAGAGGCCCTTTAGTTCTTCTTCCCTATCTGCCATAAGGGTGGTATCATCTGCATAGTTGAGATTACTGATGTTTCCTCCAGCATTCTTGATTCCAGCTTGTGCTTCATCCAGCCCAGCATTTCTCACGATGTACTCTGCATGTAAGTTAAAAACAGGTGACAATATACAGCCTTGATGTACTCCTTTTCCTATTTGGAACCAGTCTGTTGTTCCATGTCCAGTTCTAACTGTTGCTTCCTGACCAGCATACAGATTTCTTAAGAGGCAGGTCAGGTGGTCTGGTATTCCCATCTCTTCCAGAATTTTCCACAGTTTATTGTGGTCCACACAGTCAAAGGCTTTGGCATAGTCAATAAAGCAGAAATAGATGTTTCTCTGGAACTCTATTGCTTTTTTGATGATCCAGCAGATGTTGGCAATTTGATCTCTGGTTCCTCTGCCTTTTCTAAAACCAGCCTTAACATCTGGAAGTTCATGGTTCACGTATTGCTAAAGCCTGGCTTGGAGAATTTTGAGCATTACTTTGCTAGTGTGTGAGATGAGTGCAATTGTGTGGTAGTTTGAGCATTCTTTGGCATTGCCTTTCTTTGGGACTGGAATGAAAACTGACATTTTCCAGTCCTGTGGCCACTGCTGAGTTTTCCAAATTTGCTGGCATAGTGACTGCAGCACTTCCACAGCATCATCTTTCAGCATTTGAAATAGCTCAACTGGAATTTCATCACCTCCACTAGCTTTGTTCATAGTGATGCTTTCTAAGGCCCACTTGACTTCACATTCCAGGATGTCTGGCTCTAGGTGAGTGATCACACCATTGTGATTATCTGGGTCATGAAGATCTTTTTTGTACAGTTCTTCTGTGTATTCTTGCCACCTCTTCTTAATATCTTCTGCTTCTTTTAGGTCCATGCCATTTCTGTCCTTTATATAGCCCATCTTTGCATGAAATGTTCCCTTGGTATCTCTAATTTTCTTGAAGGGATCCCAAGTCTTTCCCATTCTGTTGTTTTCCTCTATTTCTTTGCACTGATCACTGAGGAAGGCTTTCTTATCTCTCCTTGCTATTCTTTGGAACTCTGCATTCAAATGGGAATATCTTTCCTTTTCTCCTTTGCTTTTCACTTCTCTTCGTTTCACAGCTATTTGTACGGCCTCTTCAGACAGCCATTTTGCTTTTTTAGCTTCCCTTTTTCTTGGGGATGGTCTTGATCCTTGTCCTCTGTATAATGTTATGAACCTCCAACCTTAGTTATTCAGGCACTCTGTCTATCAGATCTAGTCCCTTAAATGTATATTTCACTTCCACTGTATAATTGTAAGGGATTTGATTTAGGTCATACCTGAATGGTCTAGTGGTTTTCCCTACTTCTTCAATTCAAGTCTGAATTCGGCAATAATGAGTTTATGATCTGAGCCACAGTCAGCTCCTGGTCTTGTGTTTGCTGACTATGTAGAGCTTCTCCATATTTGGCTCCAAAGAATGTAATCAATCTGATTTCAGTGTTGACCATCTGGTGATGTCCATGTGTAGAGTCTTCTCTTGTGTTGTTGGAACAGGGTGTTTGCTATGACCAGTGTGTTCTCTTGGCAAAACTCTGTTAGCCTTTGTCCTGCTTCATTCTGTACTCCAAGGCCAAATTTGCCTGTTACTCCAGGTATTTCTTGACTTCCTACTTTTGCATTACATTTCCCTATAATGAAAAGAACATCTTTTTTGGGTGTTAGTTCTAAAAGGTCTTGTAGGTTCATAGAACCATTCAACTTCAGCTTCTCCAGCATTACTAGTTGAGGCATAGAGCTGGATTACCGTGACATTGAATGGTTTGCCTTGGAAACAAACAGAGATCATTCTGTCATTTTTGAGACTGCATCCAAGTACTGCATTTGAGACTCTTTTGTTGACTATCATGGGTATTCCATTTCTTCTAAGGGATTCTTGCCCACAGTAGTAGACAGAATGGTTATTTGAGTTAAATTCATCCATTCTAGTCCATTTTAGTTAGCTGAGTCCTAAAATGTCGATGTTTACTCTTGCCATCTCCTGTTTGACTTTTTCCAATTTGCCTTGATTCATGGACCTAACGTTCCAGGTTCCTATGCAATATTGCTCGTAAAGAATCAGACCTTGCGTCTATCGCCAGTCACATCCACAACTGGGTGTTTTTTTTGTTTGTTTGTTTTTTGTTTTTTTTTTTTTGCTTTGGCTCTGTCTCTTCATTCTTTCTTGAGTTATTTCCCCACTGGTCTCCAGTAGCATATTGGGCACCAATCCAACTGGAGAGTTCATCTTTCAGTGTCCTATCTTTTTGCCTTTCATTGTGTTCATGGAGTTCTCAAGGCAAGAATACTGAAGTGGTTTGCTATTCCTTTATCCAGTGGAGCACACTTTATCAGAACCCTCCACCATGACCCATCCATCTTGGGTGGCCCTACACAGCATGGCTTAGTTTCATTGAGTTAGACAAGGCTGTGGTCCATGTGATTAGATTGGTTAGTTTTCTGTGATTGTGGTTTCAGTCTGTCTGCCCTCTGATGCCCTCTCTCCACGCCTACAATCTTATTGGGGTAATTAAGAACATTCCACAAGTCACAAGCCATTCAAGGAGGCCTGTCTGAGTGATGGACAAAATTCCTTACCTATAAGTAGCTGTCTTTTCCAAGTTCTAATCCCCACTATTACTCCTTTTTATTTCTTGTTCCATCTACCTATGTGTACTTCATGCCCTTTGGCTTTGAACGCAGTTGTTCCATACTTTGTGGGTCAGTCTATTTTGGCTGACAGAGTAAAGTTTCCCATTTAATGACCTTTAGCCTCGAAATTCTCTAGAAAAGAATACTGGAGTAGGTAGCCATTCCCTTCTCCAGGAGATCTTTCCAACACAGGGATCAAACCTGGGTTTCCTGCATTGCAGGCAGATTCTTTATTGTCTGAGCCACCAGGGAAGCCTAAAAATATCCAGAAAAATCCTATATACTAATATCAACTAATATCAATTATTTCCATCAGGTGACATCCTAGATTACTGAAAGGAAAGCTTAATTTATGGCAGAAATGTGTATGTAGGAATTTTCAAATCTTTATAAATGGAGTTCACATACTAAGGTCCTTTTCTTTGGTCAAGAGAATGAATGCAACACTTTTAGAGAATGGAGACAGAATCTGAAGAATCAGGCTTACTAATTCTCTGGTCACAGTCTCTTTTGTAGTTACCCTCTTCACTGCCTATTCTCAGCTATCGACCAGAAATGAAAAGAGGAAGAAAGAATATGAGGGTAGTCTTGTACTCTGGATAGTAGCTTGCTATTGTATCTCAGGTTTTTTTCTGTTCCTTACTACTGGATGTATGTTTAAGAATCACACAGATTGTACAAAAAAAAATTGCCTAAGAAACAGACTCTATTCCCTCAATATTCAAAATGTTTGGAACATATGTTTCCTTCACAACCTGGAGTTAAAACATAAAGCATCTTCTATTTACTTAGATTTAGAGGCAATATGTTCATCAACTTCTTATTGACACCTGGGTTTTGTCCATTATTTGCAGCACACTTGGAAAAGGGAGGTCTTGCCTCCCTTCATCATGCTTTCCTAAGTGTGGGTACAAGCACACATGCCCAAGTGCTCATCAGTCACTTGTTGTCAGATTTTTTAATCTCCTGAGATGACACCCTACTATTTTTTTCTACCCAACCAAATCATCCTTTCCTCCAGATTCAAGTCAATTTATCCACTATTTCAAATTTTTAGGCCACATCTCCTTGACAAATCTGAACCCTTAATGCTAAAGTTCTGGCCCTTTCTTTTGCTGATTAATGATGTATAGGCCTGCTATGTTTCACATTTCTTAATATTCAATTTTTATGTATCAATCATATTGCTATTTAGCTTTTTGTGTGTCTTGAATTCACATGTATATTGTAAGTTCCTTGGGAAAGCCCCATTTTAGACTCCCCAGGCATTTAGTCTTCAAAAGATAATTACCATTGGTTCATATAATTTGTTCCACTATCCACTAATATATTTGATTTTAAATTCTTATTACTGATATATGTTGAAGGAATAATATTGGTGAAATTTCAGGAGCAGTATATGTCAACCATTTACACTTCTATAGTACTTTTATCAATACTGTTGAATTTCAGAATGCTTTCTCCATCTATTCAATCATTGAAAGGTTTGAACTACATCAGTATGTCAAACTAAAGCTGGCAGTCTAACAATATAAAAATATAGCTTTTGATTTAAACTGTATAGGACAGCTATGTCAAAACAGAATCCAAAAGTAAGAATTTAAAAGAAATGTTTTAATGAAATCTTTCCTTGGGGAAAACCAGTGACCTATCTTTTCCAAGATGCTGCTTTGGATGATAATCAATACCTGCATTTGTGTGTATGGGTGAAAAACTGAAATCTGATCAGCAGTTTTTTCATATGATAAATGTGGGAAGCCAGGTGTCAAGTAACTGCTGCCTGTGGACTTATGCATTAATACATTACTTGCCAGAATGTGTTGTGTAAATACATCATGTATTTGAAAACTTCACTCTATTTCCAGCTTAAAATTTATATTTAGTTACCTTGAAATTGTCCTCTAACTAATACTTTATTATTTTTGTTAGCTCAGCAATTAATACCAATGAGCAATTTGCATTCTTCTTGGTTAATTTTTTAAGTAATTACAAGTAATAAAATATGTAGTATTTTATTTTATGGCTTATTTGATCTCCTCTTAAAGTTCACATGTAAAATGCCCCATAAATCTAATGTTCAATGTCATATTATTATTTGACATTAAATCTACCTACAATAAATGTGACTATCTAACCTAATTAAGCAAAATACATGTTATAAAGCAAAAATATAAGCTTTAGAGTTCAACTAGAGATGTAGCACTCCCTTTTTGTTCATATAGAGCCTTTTCGGCATCAGTAATATAGATAAGAAATGTACTTTGACTTGCAACATAATACATTTCAATGTATACTTCATTATATAATATAGAAATACATTTAATGTAGGTTATATACCTATGTTTTATATATACATGTGTATATATACATAATTTCTATAAATGATCACTAAAATAATTTTTATATTTTGAAAATTGGTAAAGTCTAAATATTATACAACCAATGTTCTTTATTTGTCATGCATATGTTGTACAAATAAATGATATGCCTGCCTGAGGGTATATCACAAAGGGGATTTGGAATAATAAATACAAAGCAAGACTAGCCTTGAAGCTTTAAAAAACATTGATAATTTTAGAAATTTGATACCAAATTATTCTCAGAAGCACAACAAAATGTAAATTATAGAAACAATCTTTCCCCTTTATAAAGGACATTTCATTTCATCAATAGCACATACTCAATACCAATATATAAAACTTCAAAAAATTGATTAAAAATATTAAAACCTCTGGAAAACCACATGCTTTCTTAAATCTATAAAATTATTGTTACATTGAATGAATCATTTATGATCAAAATCAAATGATTTAGCTAACTATTTCACAAATATCTGATATCTCTTGTAGTGGGGACCAGGTAAGTGAGTATATAAAGCAGACGTCACTGTTTTAAGGTTTTAAAAAACCTTTGCTAACTGCATGAATTTTTCTTAAAAAGTATAATTCATTTTGGACTAACTATATGATAAATTTGTACGTCAGATGGAAAACCATGTGGGCCTACTCAATCCTACAGCTCTTGCTTGTTTTTCTTTTATCAATATTTTCTTTATACATATATTCAGAACTTCTGGCAAATTTGTGAAGCAGAACAAATGTGTCTAGGGTGTCTTCTATCCTTTTAGAGGTATTATTTCTATAAAGATGAGAGCATAGTTGTAATGATTGGACTAAAATGCATTTATTTCTTTATATATTGTTTACATATTCAATTATTTAAAAAGAAAACACTCATATAAGTAGCAAATGCCTTTAGGTGAAGTGTGCTAGGTGTTAGTAATCATTAGAACAATATATGTACAAATGTGATCCCTTGTGAAGCTTAGCTTCTAGTAAAAATGTTATACAGGGAGATTTTGAAGATAGAAAATGCCTTCCTAAATCAAGAATATAAAGTAAAAGCTGTGGGATGGGAGAGAATGAAATTGTTGTTACAGGTAGAAATTCAAGTTCTACTGTGCAAGGGACTGCTTAGCCACACTTTAATATCAGCAAAACCAAATTCTGCTCAGTAAACATGTCCTTCCTTGTGTATTTGTATAAGGAGATCTTTAGATTACATTTGTCTTTGAGTTATGACATAGCAAAGTACTAATATACTAACAGCTTTATCCATCTCTATAACTCAGCAATAATTAAGTATATGCTTTATGTCTACATTCTAGGGGTAATCTATACAGGTCACATCAATTTAACCCATCCACATCTTACTAGGTTGAATTGTTCTGAATTAAGTCTGATAAAAAGAAAAAAAGGCAAGAAAGAGCCCTAATGCCCTGTTTATACATAATCTCAGTAAAGATTTACCATTTTTAAATTTAAAAATACTTTAAAATGTATTGTAACCAGTCCCTATATGCTGAATGTTAAGCAGCATTAGGACAGTGTCATTCTGAAGAATAAAATGAGGATGGACAAAGGATAATGAAGAGAAGGTGAAGAAATTGAAAAACAAAAATGAAATAAAGGCAGAATTCAATTATAAAATTCACCTATGAATTTTGGTTCAAGCATCCATTTAATAAATAGCATCTAATATCGATTTAATAAACATTTATTTTAATTTATGAGAAGCTGATTAAAATAGAGCAAACTTTTAAAACTTCCAGAGTAGAGCCTGAATGGTAGCATGTTTAGTCCTTTTTTTTAATATTTAAAAGTCTATGAAAAGAGTCAAAATTACCTTTTTAAATCTGAATTATCCTCTAAAGAAGACGTGGTACATATGCAATGGAATATTCCTTAGTCATAAAAAAGAATGAAATAATGCCATTTGCAGAAACATGCATGGACCTAGAGATTGTCACAGAGTGAAGTAAATCAGAAAGAGAAACATTAGTATCATATGCTATCACTAATGTATGGAATCTAAAAAAGGGTACAAAGGAACTTATCTACAAAACAGAAGAAGAGTCACAGATGTAGAAAACAAATTCATGTTTACCAAGCGATACAGGTGGGGACAGATGCATTAGAAGACTGGGCTTGACATATACACACAACTGTATATAGAATAGATAACTAATAAGGACCTACTCTATAGCACAGGGAACTCTACTCAACACTCTGTAATGGTCTATATGGGAAAAGAGTCTAAAAAACAGTAGATATGCTTATGCATAACAGATTCACTATGGTGTACAGCAGAAACTGACACAGCACTGCAAATCAGCTGTACTCCAGTAAAAATTTAAAAAGAAAACAGAAGCACCCTCTCAGAGAGGCCCCATTGTCCACCTAATTATTCAGTCTTACATGCACCACTCCACTACAATTTTATGACAGTCAGTTAACACTCCATGAATTTATTTCTAGATATTGATGCCCTACATAAGAATGCAAATCCCAAAATAAAAGAGAAACAATTTTTTATTCATTACAGGGTATCCAGATCCTAAAAGTGTTATTTGACACTTCATGCAAACTCAGCAAATGTTTTTCAATAAGTAAATGAACCTCATAGCTCTTAAAGATAGTTGGTGATGATTGAGATGGAATACCTATTGTACATACACATACATATATAAATAAGAATTCGAGTTTAAAGGTGTGTGTTTGGAAAAAAAGTATCCTTATCACATAATAGTTACAAATAAAAGCAAGGACAGCAAGCAATATACTCTACATATGCTATTCTTCAGAAAAAAGAATTTGAAAAAATATATTTTTTTTAGTACCATATTGTGTTTCTAATAGATTCAGTTCAACAAAGGTCTTTTAAGTATCCTTCAGAGAACTGTGAAAGCAAAAGTCACTCGACTGTGTCCGACTCTTTCCAGGCCAGAATACTGGAGTGGGTACCCTTTTCCATGGGATCTTCCCAACCCAGGAATCGAATCGGGGTCTCCTGCTTTGCAGGCAGATTCTTTACCAACCGAGCTGTGAGGAAAGCCCATCCAGAGAACTGTACTAGACCTAATAAGCAAGACATTCAACTGACCAGTTGACACCTATTTCCTCAAAACTTGTATCTGAGGTTTTTGTACATTTATATATGAAATGGTTCAACTTTATATGCTTCAGTTATTAAGTCACTACCATATGAAGAATGTTATATATATTTATATATAATATACACAGTTATATAATTCAACCAAAAATACTACATAATGCAAACAAAAAATCCAAAGAATTCCAATGAAGACAATCTAATAGAGAATAAAACTACAGAGAATATAGGATTTAAAAATGTAAGAATAAGAAGTTAATAGAGAGAAATTTAAAAAAATTAAAACTCAAAATCTTCCAGCAAAAATTTTTGCATGACCACATTTTTTAAAAATGGGCATTATGGTAAATAAACTACTTGTAGGGAGGACAGAGCCCCTCAGGTGGAGCAAGTAAGTCAATAATATTGTGATATTTTGAGAAGATAGCAAACCTCTATATAATGTGACTCTAAAAATAACCTTTGTTTATACACACTCAAATGTAAGTGTATTTCTTTCTGAAATGAAAATTTCTCTTATCTAGAAGTGCAGGTGGCATATTATATTTGCTCCTCTATTCAACTTTTTCACACATATGGAAGTAAACATAGATAAACAGTATATAAATGTGTTTACACAGGCTTCTACATCTACTTCTTCGAATATTTCAGTAGAAATTTTGAATGAGTAGTTTAATTGTTTTGTTATTGTAACACCTTGAAGACAAGATACTTAATTCTTATGTTTTCACTAGTATGAGGAGGATTTCTAAGTGCCTGGCCTAACTGACCCAAGTCATATCCAATATATTCTTATATTAAAGGAGAACAAAGAAAACCATGTTGAAATATTACTTTAAAAAAAAAATTATGAAGAAAGAATACAGGTGGTCAATTGATCAAAAATAAATTAAATTTTAAAATCATTGATAAACTTGTAAAATTATTTGTCAGTGAGCATCTGTAAAATAAATAGTGATAGGTAAATTGCAAAGTGAACTATTTTTAACCATAATTTTCAAAAAGATAACATTATCATGACTCTCATACAAATATAAAATGAGCATATGTCAAAAGTTTTATTTACTAGAGAGAACCAGTAAGTTGTAGAAGCCAGAGTATTTGAAAGGTTAGCTATTTATAGGCAGTGATAGAAAAACAAAGATTATTCAAATCCAACAGTGACATAAATCTTCGCAATTGAGGGGCTATCTTTTCTATTGAACAGAAATTATTTGCATTTTTATGTTTAAAATAAAAGTCTACAAATTAACTTCTACCCCTATAGAATTGTTAAAAAGACAAGACAATAGAAAATCAAGCTAAGCACCAAATTTTAAAAAATTCAGTTCTTGTTGCTTGCTCTCAAGTTTTCAGTAAAATTTTTGACACGGTGAAGTGTAATAATAACAGAAAATCCCTACAAGACTGGTGAGGATGGTACCCCAAAGTGTGCATTTTGTAAAAACTGGTTAGGAGATTCTGATACATACTTAGAATTAGGAACCACATCATAGCTGAATCATATTGTATTCTGTTTTTAGAAAATGTGCCAGTCCATTTTGCCCCACAGGAGTGTTTAAATGTTCAGTATTATTATAAAACAGCAGCTATTGAGGAGTCCAAAACAATAGCTTTAAAGATTTTAAGACTTTTTCCCCCATAATTCTTGGAAATAGCAAAAATGGCCAGTATTATTCTTTATGATTCTTTCATTTTCTTTTCCTTGATAAGCTATGCATTTGATAAGTCCTTGAATATTTTATGTAGTATGTTTATACAGTCCATTTCAAATATAAGAATATAGTTTTCTTCCTTTGGTAACTGTGAAGTTTCCCTTATTGTGAAATTGTAATCCTACATTAAGTGAGATTAAAATGATAAATTTAATTAGCATATTTTTATCTGTCTAGCATCTATTGTCCCCTACTTTTGGCATTACACTTAGATTTTTCTTAAAGAAACTACTTCTCCAGTCTTTTGAGTTGATCTGTTCTGCATGGAGCTTTTTTCAACCATGCCCTTGATGCAGAAGTGGGTCTGATGTCCAGACAAGGCAGTCAGAGTTACTATAACTGATTCAGGGACAGCCACTTGACAGGAATCAGGCTACTTGGAATCACTGGAATAATTGTGAAAGAAGAAATTACTTTTCACTGATGCCTGCTCAGTATTATATTTGTACAATGTAATAAAGCAATTCTGATTGTCTTTGCCACTATAGTCTGCAAAGAGAGAAACCATACACAAGAAGGCAGACTTCACAGAGAAGTATCACCTTCTGATTCAGCACTTGGATTTAACTGTTCTTAAACCCAAATCTATCTTTGGACTTTCTGTTGTATGAGCCAGTAAGTCCTCTTGCTTTTAATTTTTCCCCTCCAAAAAAGGAAATTTGATTTGTCTTCTGTCGAATAAATGGTTTTGTACTTAAAAAAAAAAAAAAACTGCTTAGAAATGGATGAAAATATAAGACCCAGAACCCAAGAAAGATTCCAGAGCTATACGTTTTAATCTTGAGGGTGAGAGATGAAAAAGTTCAAGATGTGAGAAAATAAGGTAGGATGTGAGTGAGTACTGGAAGTCTATGCCATACTTGCTCAAGTCTTATTAGGTTGAGAATTATAGAAATCAACTCAAGCTAGCTCAAGAAATATTTTTAATCAGAAATTTATTGGAAGAAGACTGCAATATTTGGGAGAAATTAGTCACAGCACCACTTGGGGCAAAGAATCAAGGCATCTTTCTCCTACTTTCTCTCTCTATATCTCTGCACATCTTCCCTTTCTGGGCAGAGACTGTCTTTCCATTGCCTCTCTTTGTACAAGCAATAAGAATATAACCCTTGAAAAGTTCCTCAGGTTGCATCTCCTGAGTTCCTAAATAAGTAGATGTTGTCCTTGCCTCTGGACCCCAATTCCTGATTCATGGGAGATAGATTCCTATTGACCCACCTGGGTATGGTTTAGCTGCCAGAATCTCACTCCAGTTAATGAGATAAATGGGGTGGAGGGGAGGGGCAGAGGGAAGTGACAATTGACAGAGAGACGGTGTCATTGAAATTTGGGCAGATATCCAAAAAGCGTCCAATATAGTTTTTAAAGTCTCAAACTAGCTTCAGGATTTTTCATTTTCTAAAATTTACTTTGTTTTATTTTATTGTCAATTTTGGCATATTCTGCTACATCTAAAGGCTATTGTAACAAAACTATGTAGAATAATTATCAGAAATATAAATAAATTTTAATGAATATTGTATATAAGTTCATGATTTACCTCACTTTTCTTATTTCCTTTTTTTTATTGAGTTTCAGGTGCTGAGTATTGAGTTAATAATTTCCTTCATTTCTAAAATACAACTGTCATTTGGTCATGCAAAGTCCTCTCTTATTTATTGAATATCTATTATTCCTTTCCCCCCTCCTCTTTCCTATTCTTCTCCTTCTTCTATTCCCCACAAACACAACTCTAATGTACTGATCATAAATTCTTTGAATTGTATTATTGTAAATGTATGTAGATGTAAGGTATATAGACTTGTTTTATATATATATATATATGTATATATGCATTTCAATTTGAATATATTTTGTTGTACTATAGATTTTGCCTATTTCTTTCTCTCCTTTTCTTATTCATTGTGTTTATGATTTATTCATTTTTCTGGATGTCTTACCAGTCATTTACTTGTCTTCATTACACAGTATTCCCACTGAAATGAACAATTAGATTGTATACAATTGCTCAGTACCACAAGCAAAGCTGCAGTGAAGTCCTCATGTGTCTTCTTGTGATAATATCTGAGGAAATCTCTGCAATACTTTCCAAGAAGTGAAATTTTGTAGACATAGGGACTTCATACACTTAATGTAACATAGAGCTGCCAGATAGCTCTTCACTGCCTACTTTAGTCTAGAGTCTCATCCACTAGAGTTTTCACATTTCTGATAATGCCAACTTTTACCATTTATTCAATTATTGACCAATAAATGGTATTTCTTTTTTTAATTTAGAACATCTCTAAGGATTTCTTAGCTATTTGGTTTTCCAGTCTGTGAATTATCCGTCATACATTAAATCCATTTTTATGGAGAACTTCTTGTGCTTCTTGCATCTGGTATAAGCAGACTTTTTCAATGATATAATTATAGAGATACAATCAAAATTTTTTCCAATACTTTCTTGATTTAACTTTTCATTGGCTATTTTCTACTTTCTGGCATATTTCTAAAAATACTATCTAGGATTAATCCCAAAGAAATGAGAAAACTTTAAATGAATATTTAATAAAAGAATAAATTCAAACATATTTTTGAAGTGGGTTACTAAACAGATTTTTTAGACCTGAAATTCTACTTTTTTTCTTTTTTTGGTAGGAATAATGAATTTTAATGGAGTGCTGGAGCAATTTGTTTCTTGTCTACTTGGCTGGGGCTTGTTTGTGGTAAGTAAGAAGGATGATATAGTGACAACAGAAAGTAATTCAAACAAAGGTGAAATTAAGGAATTATTACTCAAGAGAATGAGTAATCCTGGTCTAAGGCACCCATTTCAAAAACCAGTTCCTATAAGTGATGCTTCCCATAATATTATCCTATTTTTATGGAACAATGTCTGTAGTTATCGCTACCTGAATAAAATATTCCATATACTCTAAATAGACCTGCATGATTTTACTGCTTATCACAAACCTTTATTTACTTACAAGGTGTAGTTAATTCATTAATTAATAACTCTAAAATTTATGTTATAAAGAATATCAAGTCATACATTATAAAAATTAAATATTATTAACAAAAGTACATTCTCTTATGCAAAATCTTACTTTGATTTTACTTTAATTAGTAGAAAAAAATTTGATAGAGATTCTGATGGATTTGCCATTCATAGATATTTTCTGCCAAACAGATGGTTCCAACTTAACAATTAGATTTGTATACAGAATACAAATTAATGGCTAAGGGAAGAGAAAATGGAAAGAATCAAAGGAGAAAAGGGAGTTTTTTTCAGGTAGCTAATCATATTACCATGTGTGTTCACTGCTCATGACTAACCCACTGCTTATCCTTCTAAGAATTTCCCAGAACACTCATTCCAAGGATGACAATTCATTGGAAAATAACAGCTATGAGGTGGAGCATTTGCACACATTATCTTATGGAATTTAATTGTCACAACAACCCTCTGGTTTACATTTTACAGCTAAGGTATCAGGATAGGGAGAGCTCAAGTCTAAGGACAACAGTCAGTGCTAGAGTAAGGATTCAAGTCCAGATTTTTCTGGTTACAAATCTACTCCCTTAGCTTCAGTACCATCCTCTCCATTTGCTAGACATTTCCCTGATTTGTAGCAAAAATTACCCCCCATTCATGAAACTACTTTCTTCATACCTTATCTAACTCCTGCAGTACATGGCAAAGTTCAATGGCTTTCTCTGAACATCTCCCAAAGGAGGTGTTTTTAGCTTCCACGTGGTAGTGAATCTGCAACATTGGTGATAATTTTAACATGAGTTAAAATTTTATATCTCTTAATATAAGGTTTAAACTTATATCTCTCAAAATTACTTTTGCATTTTTTTCACTTATTTGAGTGATGATTTTTTTTATTGTTTCATTTGCAAGTAGGAGTTGTTCTACTGGTTATTTTTTCAAGTTAAAGTGGTTTGAAAGCTTTAACACTGATATGAAGAAATTTACCAATTTAAAAAGAAAGCAAATTTTCTGGGAAACTTTAATCTCTCAAGTATTTATTATGTCATTGGGCAAAAAGAGTTGTATTCATGTTGGCCTAACAAGAATACACCACCTAGCCTATCGTGTTCCTAATATCTAACCTATATTTTGCCTTCTTTATTTTCCAATCATTGCTATTTGTCCTCATGTCTTCTGAGGCTATGAATAATTCCCTCATCCATCATATTGTTAACCAAGAGGCATTATTTATAGACTGTGAACATGGCTCACCTCAGTTTTCTCTTTTCAAGACTGCTAGGTCACTTCAGTCGTGTCCGACTCTGTGCGACCCCATAGACGGCAGCCTAGCAGGCTCTGCTGTCCCTGGGATTCTCCAGGCAAGAACATTGGAGTGGGTTGCCATTTCCTTCTCCACTTTTCAGAACTACATAAGTTAATTTTTTCAGTTGTTTCACATGTCTTTTACTCATTTGGGGGGATCTTTTCTGTTCTCCTTTGAGCTTTCTCCAATTATCCTAAACACTTCCTAAAATTTTCAGAGCAGACATATTTAGAAAATTTTAAATGCAGTTTCAGACTAATTCAACTGGGCAGAAAGTTGCCTTTCTTTCTCCAGTGTTACACCTTTGACTGAGCTATGTAGACTGAATTTAAGTCTCTGGCATTAGCCATTACTGGGTAAATGAATTTATTTTGCAAATGCATTTGATCACTACAGAACCATTTGAATACTTTGAAATGTAATTTCTACTAGAATTTAATTTTTACCTTTTACCCTTATAAGCAATAAGTACTAAAGCTTTAAGTTTGGTTGGAAATACAATGAATATTTTTGGTGTTCTGAAATATTTTCTATGCACAGTGCTACTTATTAGGATAAGTAAATCCAGTTTTAGTTTAATTTTTTCTTGGTAAAATTTCCTAACAAACTATATATTTCATCTTATTCAATTACACTGATTGCTTTTAGATTTTAGAAATATGTTCTTTTACAGAAAGATACAATTTACTCAAGAACATTAAATAAGATACAACATATTTCAGACTATAGGAATGAAGAAATATACATTAGGAACTGAAATCATGAAATAGGTCTGAAAGATATATTTCTGTGTAGTTTAGAAAGATTCACAGGCAGAAAGTAGTTTTTGTGTAGTCTTAGGCGGAAGAAAAACAATTCTCTTTCAGACAGTACATCGACATTCTGTAGAAATAAAATGCATTATGAATCAGCAGTTCCAAAAACAAAAAAACAAAAAACTCTGCTGTTTTGAAAGGATGAAATTAGAGCAAAAGAGGAAAATTTGGACAGACGTACAAAGTTCTCAGCTTCTAATCACATGGAGAAAGTTTGAAATATTTTCCCCATACTTTTCCACTAATTTTTAAACTTTATTTACTAAATGGTTCTCCTTCCTAACCCAAATCTTTGTCACTAATTCTGTTTTCCTTCAAGAAAATGAGCAATAGGAATAGAATCTCTGACCTAGAACAGGGTAACTGTGTGCTCATTTAGTAAAGGTTTGTTGATAATGATGAATGGTACACCTGAGAAACTGGAACACCAAAATTCTCCATCTGACCACAGCTTATGATCTTTCACCTCTTTCAGTCTCTTCGTTCCAATAAGCCTACTATTTTACCTCATGGAACCCCACGCTTGGTCACTGCTTCTTTATTCTCTAACTCCATTATCCTCTCCTGGCAGCCCTCCGTTCCTCACTCACACTGGACCACACAATCCATCATTTCAAACGTATTCTTGGTAGCACCTTCCCATCCATCACTCCCTTGACCATCTGCCTCACCTGTCTCACAAGTCTCCAACCCTAACATCCATTTTCTTTGCTTTTGCTCTCAGGTTGCCAAATGCTGTTAGGGAAAATCACATAATTGAGCTGATTTT
This sequence comes from Cervus canadensis, assembly GCF_019320065.1. Taxonomy (NCBI): domain Eukaryota; kingdom Metazoa; phylum Chordata; class Mammalia; order Artiodactyla; family Cervidae; genus Cervus; species Cervus canadensis. Next base: position 31,863,712 of record NC_057404.1, read on the forward strand.
CTCCATTACAAATTTAATTTTCAACCTCAGCTGGCCCCTCAAATCAGTTCAGCAATCCTTTTACTTAATCCTAATCAACAACTTTTCTCATTTCCCTTAGTGGCTATTCCAAATCTTGCCCATACTTCTAAAGCCCTCTGCCCGCACCCTGCCCACCTATTCTTGGCAGGCCGCCAGCTCCCTACTTTACGAGGAAATTAGAAGCCAACCTGTATGAACTCTCCCAACTTCCACATTTTCACCTCTAGAGTTTATCTGTATCTCATCTTCTCATGCTTCTTTCCCTTGTTTGTTAAAGAAACATCCTGACACATTTGTAAAACTAACTCTTCTACCTGGTTTTTGTTTCTAGCTACTTTTGTCTACACAAATACTTTGTCTTGTCAATTATATTTTGTTGTTTGCCTCTGCACTTCCTTCTTCTAAACTAGGTCCTTTGTTTCATGAATAAGCATGTCCAACTTCCAACTATTCTTATAATTAAAACTTGCAACTTAACACCTTCTCTTTTCCAATTTTTAATTAAGCAAAAAGTACTGAGCATCTCACATGGGTAGGTACTATTATAACCCCTGAAGATTTACTGATAGTAAGACCAGGATCCCAGCATTTTAAAAGCAGAGACATTGCTTTGCCAACAAAAGTCTGTATAGTCAAAGCAATAGTTTTTCCATCAGTTATGTATGGATGTGAGAGTTGGACCATCAAGGAGGCTGAGCACCCAAGAATTGATGCTTTCGAATTGTGGAGCTAGAGATTACACTTGAGAGTCCCTTGGACTGCAAGGAGATCCAACCAGTCAACCCTAAAGGAAATAAACCCTGAATATTCATTGGAAGGGTTGTCACTGAAGGTGAAGCTCCAATGCTTTGTCCACCTGATGAGAAGAGCCAACTCATTGGAAAAGCCTCAGATGCTTGGAAAGACTGAAGGCAAAAGGAGAAGGGGGCAGCAGAGGATGAGATGGTTAGATAGCATCACCAACTCCATGAAGATGAATTTGATCAAACTCTGGGAGATAGTGCAGAACAGGAGAGCCTGGCATGCTGTAGCCCATGGGGTCACAAAGAGTAGGACACGACTTAGTGACTGAACAGCAACAAGACTAGGTTCCAGCCCTCATGTAACTTATAGATTCTTCAAAAGGAGTCTCTATTTACCTTCCTTTCATGTCCTAAATACTGTTATTGGTGACCTACCATAACATTCTATGGAGGACACTGCTGTTATTTATAAGTCTGAGACAAATTCTTTGCGTTTTCATGATGATAGGCTTTGTTGGTTCAGTAGCCTTGGAACCTGAGGAGAGGACATACTAGGCCAGTCATAACAAAGTGCCAAAAATTGGGTGGCTTAAAGGGAAATTTACTGTCTTATAGTTCAGGAGACTAGAAATCTGAAATCAAGGTGTCAGCAGTACTATGTTCTCTCTAACAGTTTAATAGACAGCTCTTCCTTGTCTTGTCTAGCTTTCCAGTATTTATTAACAATCTCTGGCACTCTTTGGCTTGTAGAAACACCCCTATAATTTTATGGCCATCTTCTTCTGTGACTTCACATAGTTTTCAAACTATGTTTGTCTCTGTGTCCAAATCTCCCATTTTTATAAGGATGCCAATTTGTATTGGATTAGGGTCCACCTCATTAACCTCATTTTAACTTGATAATCTCTGCTGCTGCTGCTGCTAAGTTGCTTCAGTCATGTCCAACTCTGTGCGACCCCATAGACAGCAGCCCACCAGGCTCCCCCGCCCCTGGGATTCTCCAGGCAAGAACACTGGAGTGGGTTGCCACTTCCTTCTCCAAGGCATGAAAGTGAAAAGGGAAAGAGAAGTCACTCAGTCGTGTCTGACTCTTAGAGACCCCATGGACTGCAGCCTACCAGGCTCCTCTGTCCATGGGATTTTCCAGGCAAGAGTACTAGAGTGGGTTGCCATTGCCTTCTCCTCATAATCTCTATAAAGGCCCTATTTCCAAATAGGGTCACATTATGAGGTATTGGAGTTCAGTATTCTAACATATTTATTTTGTGGGTACAATTCAACCTGTAAAAGTTGCTTTACTCAGAAATGAACACTTGCTGCCTCTGGATGAACAGGATTTTCAGATGTTTAGTCTGATGACTGACATGGTTAACACTGGTATTAAAGCAAAGAGGTTTCTTGTCTGAGGGATATCTTAAAACTGTCTGGCCCATTAATAAAAGTTAAAGGAAGGGTATAGGCAGTACATCAGAGGCTCATTTACATAAGGATTAAAATTTGGGGTCACAAGACAAAGAACAGATCTTTCAGATACTAAAGGAACTTGAGATTTCTTCCTTCTATTATAGAGGGTAAATGGACTAGTTTAGTGGTCAATCTGATTAAATTAAAATCTAATTTCTAAGATTCCTTTGCAGCTAAAGTTCTCATGTTACCTCTGTTCTGTTGATCAGATGCATCTTCAGGAGGCATGTTTAGGAAGTTAGCATCTTTAAATGGTGGTCATCTGGGAGAAATCAGATCTTCTTCCAAATACCGAACAAAGGCATTGGTTCTTTGGTGATGTCTTCCTGGAAGTATCTGGTGTCAGACTTGCTAGGCAGCAGATAGAAACAGCAGTTCTATGTGTTGTCGGTGAGGACTTTTGGTTTTTATTTTTCTGGATGTATCATAACTTGCTTTGTTCTTGGCTCTGAAGCAATCAACCCAGGTTGCAAGCTTTCCTGGATATTCTGTGAGCTTCCTACATTCTGATTAAAAAAACAAACAAACAAACAAAAAAACCTGTCACTTCTAGTGAATTACTGTGATTTATAGAATGTATTGGGGACTTTTCCATCTTTTTATTCAGTTTCATATCTGAATCTAACAATTCAGTATATCAAGCTTTTATTTCCTAGCTGACTGATTAAAACTTTTCCTTGAGTAATCCAGGCAGAAAAATTAGCATTTTTCTAATGCAGGCAGGGTTTCTCAATCTTGGCACTAATGATATTTTAAAACAAATAACTCTTTATTGTGGCTGGCTATCTTGTATATGGTGGGTTGTTCAGAAGCCTACTCTAAAAATAACTCTTTATTGTGGCTGGCTATCTTGTATATGGTGGGTTGTTCAGAAGCCTACTCTAGCTTCTATTCACTAGTTATAGTCATATCTCTTCCCAGTTGTGATACTTCAAAATGAAAGTGTCCAGACATTTGTTAACTGTCCCTTGGGAGCCAAAATCACATCACCCTTCACCCACAACCCCCCATTCTCTTTGAAAACCACTGTGGAATAATCACAGCTAAACCACTCCACATGTAATAATGCATTTAGTTTTTAAAGCAGCTCTATGGGAAAAATATTACTATTTTATACATTTCATAGTTAATACTATTTTCTAAACTTCTATGCACAGGGAGGGAGTTTGCCTCACTTGCACAAGTCACATGAAATGAAGTTGATCCAGGTATATAGCTGAGCTATAGTAATGCTCCAATGCTACACTCTATCCTCATTAGCTCAATAATTTTGTATAGCAGTCACCATTTTCATTAAACCTTAAAGCATTTGGCGATCTTGAAATGAAAGAGCACTATTTTTATTCTGATTTAAATTTTAAAAGCATTGAAGATACTGTATCTTCATACCACTGAATTTGACATGCCCCAACAAGATTTTATCTTACTCTGCAGTGTATCCTGAATTTTGCCTCTAGTTGTTTCCCAAAAACATAATTCTTATCTAGCAAATCTCCTAATGTTTTCTTTCACCTACAGAGTCTTCACTCTTTACCTCTACATATATGAATCTTTACAATAGCTTATATATCCAAATTCATAATCTACTATTGATGTCTCCAGAGCATAAATTAAGCATGGCTTTCCACTGTTCCCAATAACACCTCAAGTTGTACCAATATTAAAGAAAATTTTCCTTTTTAGAATAGCCTTTCTTGTCCCTATGCCTGGATATATATTCATTCTACAGGCTTTACACTAATGCTACCTACTTGTTAAGATTTGTACATCTCTACTACTTTTAATCCCCTGTGTTCCTATGGCATTTTTTTATAAACCTCTATTAGAGCACTTGTAATATTGAACTGTAAATATTGGACTTTAGATATTTGTTTCTAACTGGAGAGTTGAGCTAATTAAGGATCACACTATACCTTACACTTTATGTCCCCAGCACTGGGCAGGGAGCTAGCTCCCCTAGAACTTACTCAAAAAATTAAGTCAATAAATGAAATCTCCATCAACTCAAGATAACCATCACAGACCAGTGAAGTGGCCCTTATGATTACAGCTACTAAGATGTCTTTAAAGGGTTTCTGGTCATAATCAAAATCTGTCCTTTTCCCATACCTACTCATTGTCTCTGGAAACTACATAAAGTTGGGGATTTCCAGTGTTCATTTTAATTTCAAAGTTATGGACTTTATTTTCCAGGAGTATTTTGGTGATTACAACATTAAAATATATTCCAGTTGTGTTCCTGACACCATACACAAAGATAAACTCAAAATGGATTAAAGACCTAATTGTAAGACCAGAAACTATAAAACTCTATAGAGGAAAACATAGGCAGAACACTCAGTGATGTAAATCAAAGCAAAATCCTCTATGGCCCACCTCCTAGAATAATGGAAATAAAAACAAAAGTAAACAAGTGGGACCTGATTAAAAGCTTTTGCACAGCAAAGGAAACTATAAGCAAGGTGAAAAGACAACCCTCAGAATGGGAGAAAATAATAGCAAATGAAACAACTGACAAAGGATTAATTTTCAGTTGTGTTCAAATACTTGTTCTCTACCCTCCTTTTCCCACCTGAGCATAACAAAGAGCTTCATTATGCTTTGCTTTCATTTTTAATCCATTATGCAATAAGCTACAAATAAAAAGAAATAATTGATATCATCTAAACATCTGTAACCAGGAGAAGCTACTTTTAGGAAAACTGGACTATTTCTTGCAAGAATGGTGAACTACTGGAGCCTTCCCAAGGTCAGAGTTACATTTTGGCAGTCATGCACCATTCCATTCAATCACCCACTCAATATATATTTATTGTGAAACTACTGAATACTATATATACTATTAGTCCTTCTTATAACCATTAAAGAAATTTATGATCAACATTTTTTTATATTACATTTCAAAGTCAGCTGTGTGTTTAATTTTCCAGTTGAGTTTGCATTAAACTCTTTTCTGCAAAATTCTGGGTTTCTGAAGACAAAAGTGATTTTAAAAATTTTTAAAGATTTTCATTAAAAATCTTACATTTGTCATTTATTAATAAAAGTATCTTTTTTGTAGGAATACCTACTTTGTTCAAATAGCTTATATGAGCTTATTAAAGTACTGAGATTATTCAGTTTTCTTTTTTCCATTTCCTTTTTAAAAAAGATGTTACAGATCTGTATGCTCATGATTAAGACCATATTTCTTTTATGAATGCCCCATAGGCACACAAGGATTTCAAACATGCTCTGAAGAAAAGAGCATTTCAGCCCAATATGGAAGAAAGTTGGTAACCTAAGCCTTGTGCCACTCCCACTCACAAAGCCCTGTGCTGCTCTGGGTAAACCCAATGTCTCCAAAGATTGGAGGTATAAAAAGGCCAGGCATACATCATTTATCATTTCTGAAATATTATCTCTGCAATATTCTTATAGGTTTCTGCCTGTCTACCCTTTCAAAAAAGAAGATACTTATTCATTTTCTAGGTACTTAGTTGACTCTGCATCTTTTTAAAACTGTTTTTATAAATATTTAGAGTGATCAAGTACTACATAGTTATAACTTATGTCAAAGGATTCCTTACATGATAATATTCAGAAAGCTCAATTTAAAATTTTTAAGCAGAAGTAATGAATAAGCCATAAGTGTACAGCTTTATAAATTTTTACAAAGTGAACATAGTAGAATAACTCTATCCTACAGGAGTTACCAACCTCCTTTAATGCCTAAGCACCTCATCTATCCCCAGACACACACTTCCTTCCTTCTTCTCAAAGGTAGTATCTTTCTATCACCATAGATTGGTTTTACCTGCATCTGAATCTTTATTAATAGAGTATATAGTACATATTTTGTCTTATTTATTTTACATTATGATTGTGAAATTGACTTGTATTATTGAAAGCAGTAGAAGTTCATTTATTTCCATTGCTCTATAGAGTATCTGTTCAATAATTATTTTCATCCATTTGAATTGGTTTCACATGGTGACTATGATAAATAATGATGCTCTAAACATCTTTGTAATCATGTTATAGTGCATACGTCTGCTCAGTTGTGTCCAACTCTTTGCGGCCCCATGAACTGTAGCCCACCAGGTTCCTCTGTCCATGATATTATCCAGGCAAAATTACTGGAGTGGGTTGCCATTTCCTACTCCAGGAGAACTTCCCAACCCAGGAATTGAACTCACATTTCCTGCGTCTCTTGAATTGACAGGTGGATTCTTTACCACTGAGCTACCTGGTAAACCAGTTATGATGCACATATGCATATACTTTGCATTTCCTGAAGGAAAAATGAGGCTAATAATATTTTTATACTCTTTATATCTTTAGGGATATTTGAAAACATTTTGAGAAATGCTTATTCAAATTTTCCTTATGCTTTATATTGAGTTGTATCTGTCATTATGCATTGACCTGTATGTACTTTATATAATCGAAGGTGATTTTATTCTCCTGGGGACATTTGGCAATGTCTAGAGACCTTTTGTTTGTCACAACTGAAGGAGTTCTAGGGTCATCCACTGGGCAGGGGCCTGGGATGCTGCTGAACATCCTACAATAAACAAGATAGCCCACCAACTAAAAGAATATCTGGTCCAAAATGTTGATAGTAGCAAGGTTAAGGAACTCTGAAATATGTAAAATTGAAATACAGTCTATGTTATATTATATAAAAGTTTCATACTGAAATTTGCATTTTACTTTTAATAGTCTGTGATGAATAGAAGTTCTTGAATTTTACATTTTATTTTTGTTTACAGTTAATATGCTTGATGATTATGAAACGATCTTCACCTACCCAAATAACATGAAGATATTATTATTTGCCATTTTCTAGACTTACTCTGTCCAGTACAGTAGCAACTAACCACATGTGGTTATTGACCACTTGAAATATGCTCAATCAAAATTGAGTGTCTTGTAAACATAAAATATACATCAGAATTTGAATAATTTGAAAACAAGAATTTATATAACATATCTCATTCTTTTTTTAAATTGTACATTGAAATGATAATATGGATAGATGGCATTAAAATATACGATAACATCAGGTATATATGTGGTTCACTTTATATGTCTATTAAATATTGCTTTCTATGTGGTTTTATATTTCACATTTTGATAGTCTACACATAACTAAGTTTTGTAAATGGTATGAAACAGGAGTCAAAATACATTTTACACCATATAAATGAGCTACCATCATAATGAAAGGAACAGCCTTTCCTTAAAGTACTACACTTCCTTTATCATTATTGAACTCTTTATTTTGTTCTGCTAACTTATTTTAATTCATTTACCAAGGGGACACTGTCTTGATTATTCTTCCTTGAAATGTGAGCAAAATTTCCTCAGCTCTAATCTTTTGGATGAGTTGTATTTCCATGTAAATTTTAAAATCGTTTTCAAATTTCAAAAAAAGGCCTGCTAAGGTTTTCATTGGGAATAAATTTAATCTATAAATTATAAACAAAGAATTGAAACATTAACCATACTGAATTTTCTACAAAAAACATAGATATACCTCTCCCCATTTATTTGGTTCATTAATTTCTCTCGTTAGTGTGTTTTGTGTGAAGGGCTTGAAAATCTATTGTTAAACTTAGTCCTAGGATGTTGATGATTTATGATACTAATGAAAAATTTTAAATTAATTTTCTGATTATTACTGATACACAATTAATCATTGTTTATTGACCTTTTATCAGATGACCTTGATAAATTAAACTTATTAATTCCAAATTTCCATCTGTAGATTCATTCTTTGAGATTTTCCAGATACATTTTCTGCAAATAATGGCAAATGCTTTTGGTAACTGCCAAAAATAAAAATCTCTCTTGTGATAAGAACTCTAGGATTAATTCTCCTAATAGCATTTATATATATCATACAGCAGTGATGTTGTAACATTGTACATTATATCCCTAGTACATTATTTGTTAATCTTATAACTGGAAGTTTGTATCTGCTGACCATCTTCCCCCAATTCCTTCTGCTGCCACCCTCTGCCTCTAGTACCACAGCTCTGATCTCTCTGAGTTTGAGAGTGTTATTTTGGATTGCACAAATAAGGGAACTCTTACAGTATTTTTCTCTCTGACATTTGGTGGCTCAGACAGTAAAGAATCTGCCTACAACCCAGAAGATCTGGGCTCTGTCCCTGTGTTGGGAAGATCCCCTGAAGGAAGAAATGGCAACCCACTCCAGTATTCTTGCCTGGAGAATTCCACAGACAGAGGAATCTAGTGGACTATACAGCTCATGGGGTCACAAAGAGTCGGACACACTGAGCAACTAACACAATTTCATTAACACATGCCTTCAGGTTCATCCATGCTGTTGTGAATGGTAGGATTTCCTCATCTTTGTTACTGAACAGTAGTCTATTATGTAAAAATAAATTTCAACATCTTTATCCATTCACCCATCAACTGACACTTAGGTTGTTTCCATGCCTTGACTGAATTATAAATAATCCTGCTATGAAAATGGGAAAGTAGACATCGTCTCAAATTAGTGTTTTCATTTTATTTGGATTTATTCCCAGAATTAGAATTGCTGGATCATATGGTAGTTCTATTTTTAGTTTTTTGAGTATCCTCTATACTGTTTTCCATAGTGACTGTGCCGATTTACAATCCTACCAACACTGTGCAAGGGTTAGCTTTACTCCACATGCAGGCCCCCATTTGTTATCACTTGTCTTTTGGTGATAGCCACTCTAACATGGAATATCTCACAGTGGTTATTAATTTGAATTTTCCCAGTGGCTCGATACTGAGCCTTTTTTTCATGTGCTTGTTGAGCTTTTGCATATCTTCTTTGGAGATATGCCTTCTTGAAATATTACTCACAGTGGAAAACTCAATAAAATGTAAACAATAGTAAAAGCAGTATTTCATTTTTAACCTCAGTGTACAGGCTTTCAATATTTCATAAGTAACTATAATGTTGTCATTTTTTTTTGTTTTAGATACCCTTTATCAAACTAAAATTTTTTCTACTATTTGTAGCTTGCTAAGAATTTTTATCAACAGAGTTGAAATTTATCAAAAACTTTATCTGAATCTATTGAAATGACATAATATTGTTCTTTTTCCTGTTAATGTGATGAAAAATTGGTTTTTGAGTAACTATATAGCCTTGGGTTTCTTGTATAAACTCAAATAAATGAATGTATTCCCCTAAATTAAATTTATCATTTTAGGAATTCTTATGTCTAATATTCATGAGGAACTAACTTACTTGTAGCTTCTCTTCCTTCAATATCCTCATTAGGCTTTATTAGTAAAGTTAGGCCAGTCTCATTTTACAGTTTGGATCATGGAAGTTTATTTTCTGGAAGTTTACTAAGATTAGAGATATACAATCCTTCAATTCAGTTCAGTTCAGTCACTCAGTCGTGTCCAGCTTTTTGCGAGCCCGTGAACCACAACACTCCAGGCCTCCCTGTCCATCACCAACTCCCGGAGTCCACCCAAACTCATGTCCACTGAGTCTGTGATGCTATCCAACCATCTCATCTTCTGTCATCTCCTTCTCCTCCTGCCCTCAATCTTTCCCAGCATCAGGGTCTTTTCAAATGAGTCAGCTCTTTGCATCAGGTGGCCAAATATTGGAGTTTCAGCTTCAGCATCAGTCCTTCCAATGAATATGCAGGACTGATTTCCTTTAGGATGGACTGGTTGAATCTCCTTGCAGTCCAAGGGACTCTCAAGAGTCTTCTCCAACACCACAGTTCAAAAGCATCAATTCTTCAGAGCTCAGCTTTCTTTAAAGTCCAGCTCTCACATCCATACATGACCACTGGAAAAACCATAGCCTTGACTAGACCTTTGTTGACAAAGTAATGTCTCTGGTTTCAATATGCTGCCTAGGTTGGTCATAACTTTCCTTCCAAGGAGTAGGCATCTTTCAATTTCATGGCTGCAGCCACAATCTGCAGTGATTTTGGAGCCCAGAAAAATAAAGTCAGCCACTGTTTCCTCTGTTTCCCCATCTATTCGCCATGACGTGATGGGACCGGATGCGATGATCTTAGTTTTCTGAATGTTGAGCTTTAAGCCAACTTTTTCATTCTCCTCTTTCACTTTCGTCACGAGGCTCTTTAGTTCTTCTTCACTTTCTGCTAAAGGGTGGTGTCATCTGCATATCTGAGGTTATTGATATTTCTCCCAGAAATCTTGATTCCAGCTTGTGCTTTCTCAAGCCCAGTGTTTCTGATGATGTACTCTGCATATAAGTTAAATAAGCACGGTGACAATATATAGCCTTGATATACTCCTTTTCCTATTCGGAACCAGTCTGTTGTTCCATGTTCATATCTAACTGTTGCTTCCTGACCTGTATACAGGTTTCTCAAGAGGCAGGTCAAGTAGTCTGGTATTCCCATCTCTTTCAGAATTTTCCACAGTTTATTGTGATCCACACAGTCAAAGGATTTGGCATGGTCAATAAAGCAGAAAGAGATGTTTTTCTGGAACTCACTTGATTTTTCGATGATCTAGAAGATGTTGGCAATTTGATCTCTGGTTCCTCTGCCTTTTCTAAAACCAGCTTGAACATCTGGAAGTTCACGGTTCATGTATTGCTGAAGCCTGGCTTGGAGAATTTTGAGCATTACATTACTAGCATGTGAGATGAGTGCAATTGTGTGGTAGTTTGAGCATTCTTTGGGATTGCCTTTCTTAGGGACTGGAATGAAAACTGACATTTTCCAGTCCTGTGGCCACTGCTGAGTTTTCCAAATTTGCTGGCATAGTGACTGCAGCACTTCCACAGCATCATCTTTCAGCATTTGAAATAGCTCAACTGGAATTCCATCACCTCCACTAGCTTTGTCGTAGTGATGCTTCCTAGGGCCCACTTGACTTCACATTCCAGGATGTCTGGCTCTAAGTGAGTGATCACACCGTCGTGATTATCTGGGTCATGAAGATCTTTTTTGTACAGTTCTACTGTGTATTCTTGCCACCTCTTCTTAATATCTTCTGCTTCTGTTAGGTCCCTACCATTTCTGTCCTTTATTGAGCCCATCTTTGCATGAAATGTTCCCTTGGTATCTCTAATTTTCTTGAAGACATCTCTAGTCTTTCTCATTCTATTGTTTTCCTTTATTTCTTTGCACAGATCCCTGAGGAAGGCTTTCTTATTTCTCCTTGCTATTCTTTGGAACTCTGCATTCAAGTGGTATATCTTTCCTTTTCTATTTGCTTTTTGCTTCTCTTCTTTTCACAGCTATTTGTACAGCCTCCTCAGACAGCCATTTTGCTTTTTTGCATTTCTTTTTCTTGGGGATGGTCTTGATTCCTGTCTCCTGTAAAATGTAACAAACCCCCATCCATAGTTCATCAGGCACTCTGTCTATCAGATCTAGTCCCTTAAACCTATATCTCACTTCCATTGTATTGGGATTGTACATTCCCATTGTACATTCCATTGTAAGGGATTTGATTTTGGTCATACCTGAATAGTCTAGTGGTTTTCTTCACTTTCTTCAATTTCAGTCTGAATTTGGCAATAAGGAGTTTTGATCTGAGTCACAGTCAGCTCCTGGTCTTGTTTTTGCTGACTGTATAGAGCTTCTCCATCTTTGGCTGCAAAGAATATAATCAGTCTGATTTCAGTGTTGACCATCTGGTGATGTCCACGTGTAGAGTCTTCTCTTGTGTTGTTGGAAGAGGGTGCTAGCTATGACCAGTGCATCCTCTTGGCAGCACTCTATTAGTCTTTATATACATATATGTATATGTAGACATATATGTATTGCACATATATATATACAATACATATATGTCTATATAAATATAAACAATTACATATATATAATATCATATATAATGAAATCTGTAATCCTTCCATAAAGATATATAACACTTCTATACTGAAGTCATTTGACCTAAAATATTTGTGGTGGGAAGATTTAATTCCATGTTTGATTTCTTTAACAGATAAGGAGATGTAGAAAATTTATATTTTTTCATGTCATTTTGCTACATTGTACTTTTCTGTGAATTTGTTCACTTAAATTTCAAATATATTTTCATCATTTTATAATATCCTAGAAATGCTTTTTTTTACTGTATGTACAATCAGTAGAGATTTTCGCTACTTCATTCCTGATAGTGGTAGTATGTTACTCCCCTGCACCACCACCCTCAAACACACACACTCTAGTCTTGCTACAGATGGTCTGTAAATTTAACGCATCTAAAGAACCAATTTATGGCTTAGCTGATTTTCTCAGCTTTTCATTTATTTTCTATTGATTTCTGCTTTTATTTTTATTTCCTTTCTTCTATTTTCTTTAGGTTTATATTACTATTATGTTTTTACTGTATCATTGCCTAAATATACACATACCTGAATTTTTAAATATTTTTCCTTCTACCCTGCAGAAATATACCTATGTATTTTCTGCTGATTTATAGACCAGATCACATGTCTCAAAGAGATATCTTCACAACTATTTTTACTGCAACATTATTCAAAATAGCCAAGATATAGAAATAACTTAAAAGTTCTTTGATGGATGAATTGAAAAAGTATGTGATATATAGACATAAATACAATGGAATATTATTCAGTCACATGAAATAAGAAAACCCATCTATTTCTAGAAATATGTATAAAACTTCGAGGCATTATAGTTAAGTGGAATAAGCCAGACAGAGAAACACAGATATTGTATGGTAACGTTTATATGTAGAAGCTTAAAAAAATAAAAGCTGATTTCACAGAAACAGAACAGAATGGTGGTTGACAGGGGATAGTGGGAGGGAGAAATGGGCAGGTGTAGATCAAAGGCTGCAACCTTTCAATTATAGGAAGAATAACTTGTAAGGATAGTGACTATTGTTAATAATACAGTACTGCACACGTGAAAGTCGCCACATGTACATCTTAAACATTCTTACTATACTTGCCAAAAAAGAGTTAATTAACTATGTGAGGTGAGGGATGTGCTAATTATCTTGATCTTGCTAATCATTCTACAATGTATATACCAAATCATCACATTGTATACTTTAAATATATACAAGTATATGTTTTAATTATTCCTCAGTAAAGTAGGAGGGGAAAGGAAAGAAAATTGTCCTTAGAAGAAAAGCAGTGAAAAATGAAAAAAATCACCTCAGCCATTTAAGTTCATCAACATTTTAAAAAATACTTTTACACCGCTTTTATCCTCATTCTCAGCAGAGGTCATAATTCCCTTTTCTTATTCCAAATACATGGTTGCATATACTCATAATTCCAAATTTAAAGGTTGGTGGGGCTAAGAGGAAGATATTTTGTCAAACAGTCACTGGTCCTGATTGAGGAATGATAAAAGATTTAGCCATACAAAATATGAGAGTATATTTGTAATGCATCCTGTAAGGATGAGAGGCTAATTAATAGCAACTCTTTGCTTCTCACCAGGAGATAGGATTATGCAAGGCTACATGGTTGAAATTAAGAATGACCATCCAATATGTTAATAATTAAAATATAGTAAGAATTAAAATAGCTTCACTTTATTTAATTTAACTCTATAGAAATCTACAGGTTTGTGGAATCTTTTCAAACACTTTTTGAAAGAAGTAGTGAGAAATAAAGGAGAATGAAAAGAAGGTCAGGGTAGTAAAAGTGAAAACAAAAGGAGGGACACAAGGAATAAAGGGCAAAAAGGAGAGGAGGAAAGAGTTTTACCTATGAATTTTATTCTGTTTACACTTTTCTAAATTACATTTTTTTATACTTTTTTCTATTTTTTGGGCATCAGCTACATAGCAGTTAAATAATTTGTTTCTGTCATTAACCAGAGACCCTTTGGTTTTAAGTATTTTTTTTTCTAATTTGCTTTAACTCATTTTTAAAATAATATCACCGTATCAGCTAATTTGGTATTTGATTATGTACTTTTATTCAGAAAATTCCTCCTTGGATTCAACGTCACCCTTTAGAAAGACTGTTAGACCTGCTGGAGCAGAGACCTCTTTTTTTCCCCCTCTGTGTTTCTAACATCTAGACAATGGTTGGTAAATAGCAGGAACTGAGTAAGTATCTACTAGTGAAAAAAAAAAAAAAAAAAAGTAATAACACTGAATTTCACAATTTTAGAAAACAGCCCAGCTATAGAACAAAAAGACATATGTAAGGTCAGTATTACCAGAGTGAAGTCATTAAGGAGAGAGAAGGAAAAAGAAAAAAATAAGAAAGACAATACTTTCTCAAAATTAGACAAAAAGTCAGAGGTATAGAGCTGTGCACCAGAATAGAGTTTTAATCAGCCATGGTTATTTTTTTAAGGTCTAGCCTGTTTTAAGTTAGAAGCAGAGAAATGAGGCAACACTGCATATTAAGAAACTGTTTCTAAGGATAGAGTCTGAAAAGGGCAATTCCATAAACCATGGCTTGTCCTCACAAGTACTGGTAATGACAAGAGAAGCTACCATTCTTCTACTCAGGCACTTCCCTTTATATCTACCTCTCTGAGCACAAGCAGAGGATATAACTGTTCTATGTTTAAGTTGATTTTCATCCTTTATTCACTTATGCATTCCACACTTCATTCAGTCTCTGCATGTTTTATTCCAGAAAATAAATTCTATTTTTAATCTCATATTCCTTACAGGAAATATTTTAGGTATAAGAAATACTATACTTATGTATAAAGAGTATATGTTATTCTTGGCTGAATTTACATTTAAGCAATTATACAGAAGTATATACTCATCTTTACATTATGTTAATTTGGAATAAGAATAAAGAAAAGAAAAAAAGTGCATAAAAGAATCGTTTGAAAAAAGAAACTGTAGTAAGATAATGAATCATCCTTTCTCAAAGATGATATTCTATAACTTTTGTGCTGCTTGTGCTTTTCCTTTATAGTGTTATTTTATATTGTTTGAAATCCCCAGGGTTACTAGGTAAGGATGTAAGTTGTGGTTTTTTTTTCTTTCCTTTTTGCCCTCTCTCACTCTCTCATAAATTTCTGAAAAATTCTCCTGTATTACTAGTCACAGCCCAAAGGCAAACTTTTAGATTTTTCCAAAATTGGTTTCTAGTTTATGTTAGAGAAGAAAAGTAATATTTAAAAAGAAGAAAAGTGAAAAAAAAAAAGATGAACATCAGAGGGGGAGGAGGCAGAAAAAAAAAAAAAGATGAACATCAGAAATATACCTAGTAATTATAATAATTTATAGCTATTTCCTTTTTGTGAAATATCTTGTATAATGACAAAAACATATACCAAGTAAGTATTCAAGTTCATCTTTTGTTGCAATGTGGGTTTTGGGGAGGTTTTTTTGGGGGGGGGTTTTTTTTGGTGTTGTTTATTTACTTGCTTGCTTTTGTTTTTATTTGTTTGTTTTGCATTCTTAGCTTATACTCTCTTTGGCCACTACTCAAATTAAATTCCATATCTTGTAGAAGTCATATCCTCAGTATTTTAGAAATCATAAAGAATTAAGATTCATCTTTTCTAAATGCTTTACTTTACAGATGAAGAAACTGAGATCTTGAATGACTATGCTCTGTCCAAAAGACACTGAGAGCAAAAACATGCAGTTCAGTACTATATGCACCGATGCAGCAGCTTTCTATTTGGACTCCTTCCTCCTTTAGAATTTTCTCCTCCTTTCTACCAGGCATATTGCTTCTAGTTAAATCAGTCACTCTGTGTCTCAACAAGGCTACAACCAGTTAGACACCTATAGAGACACTAATTTCTATGAAGCACTTCACAATCTGCCCCAAAACTCATTTTTATATTTATATCCCTTTTATAAGCTCTATACTGTAACCAAACTTGTATTTTCTTTCTCTGCACCTTTGCATTAACCATTTTCTATCTCAATTATCATTTCTTCATCTCTGTTTATCAAACACTACATACTGATCCAATTGCAGAACAAGTCCTAACACTACAAGGAATTATTTATATATAAAAACAACCAAAAGCACTATATGAAAGGTAATTTTATACCTATATTAATTATTTATTTATAAATGAATTATAAAAAGGTTAAGTCAATGGTCCACAAAGTTAGTAAGCAAAAAATAAAGTATGAAAAATTCGTGCTGATTGCCCCAATATTGTTGCTGAAGTTATTTAAGCTACTGTTAAATATTACTAAAGTTCACTTCAATCACCTCTCTCTGCCTGTATGATCACCTATGTCCAGTCATCTAGTATGATTCTCCTAATTCCGCTATTGTTGCAAAGGACCATACGTATTAGCATACCATCATGCATACATGCACACACATAATGAAACATCTGCAGAGAAAGTAACAGAGTAGTTTCCTAACCTCCAATCAATGATTGGACATGCTTCACCATTTCACCACTCCTCTACAAATGTGTCTCTGTTACACTGCATGGATTCCCATAAATTGTCCTGTGGCTGTTCTTCCACACAATGACCAGAGAAGACAGGATAAATCCCACTCTGAAGAAAGATATAAAATCGGAATTTCATACCAAAAAATAATATATAAAACAGTTAAAGAAAAAATATATGAAGATTAAAGGAAAAGATCTTGTGGTACCACAAGAAGGTAAGGCCTTGATTCCATGGCCCCACTTTTACTTGTGTTTTTTATTTTGTGAGGATGATTTTTCTTGTACCCATTGAGTTGAACAACAGCATCCCAGGTGGCACTGGTGGTAAAGAATCTGCCTGCCAATGCAGGAGACATAAGAACCATGGGTTCAGCCCCTGGGTTTGGAAGATCCCCTGGAGGACGGCACTGCAACCCACTCCAGTATTCTTGCCTAGAGAATCTCATGGACAGAGGCGCCTGGTGGGCTAGAGTCCACAGGGTCGCAAAAAGTCCAATATGATTGAAGCAGCTTAGCAAAGGTAAATACTATGGTATGTATATGAGCTTCCCTGATAGTTCAGATGGTAATGAACTCGTCTGCAATGCAGGAGACCCCAGTTTGATTCCTGGGTCAGGAAGATCCCCTGGAGAAAGGATAGGCCACCCACTCCAGTATTCTCAGTCTTCCCTTATGGCTCAGCTGGTAAAGAATCTGCTTGGATGAAGCAGAAGTGGGTTCCACCCCTGGGTTGGGAAGATCCCCTGGAGAAGGGAAAGGCTAGCCACTCCAATATTGTGATCTGGAGAATTTCATGGACTGTTTAGCCCATGGGGTTGCAAAGACTCGGACATGACTGAGAGTCTTTCACTCACTTATATGTATTGTAATTTTATAGTGTAAGTTAAGTATCTTATACAGTGTAATCTTCTACATAAAATATCTTGTACACTGATTCAAGTCATTGATTTTTTCCAAATGTAAATCACACGTAACAAGAAAATTTTATTTGGACTAAAATTTAAGCAACAGTAGTACAAGAGCAATGGAAAATTCATTGATGAATAAGGAGGAAGTCTCTGTAAGATGTGACACTTTCTATAAAATTCTGTTGCAAATCATCTTAAACAATAGAAAGTTTCAGAGTTGATGGTCCAACCCCCCTCTATCTGACCTAAGATAGATAATTAATCATCCCATGTGCCCAACCCTTAACATAAAATAACTTTTTACGCTGTCTGTGGAATTCTCCAGACAAGAATACTGGAGTAGGTAGCCATTCTCTTTGCCAGGGGATCATCCCAACCCTGGGATTGAACCCTGGTCTCCTGCATTCCAGATTCTTTACTGTCTGAGCCACCAGGGAAGCCCATTTTTTTACTTCATAGGTGTAAATACTAGTGTTCGTCTCTACTTAGAAACTTGCCTCTTCTCATTCACTGAATTTTCTGTCTTCCTTTTGAACATTTTGTTAATGTTTCCACCACAATATCCAAATAAATGCAGCTCAGCATTGTAACCTTTGCACCCATGAGAATTTCTGCTTAGAGATTCATTGACCAAGTGTTACATATTATTTTTTTTAACTAAAATGTGATTTTTTCTTGAAGTTAAGTATTCATGCATACTTTATATCTTATTGACACAATTAACATTGTTAATTAAAAATCACATGAGACACATTTTTGATAAATCTAAGAGAATAAAATGATTTAACTATTAAATATCAAATTAACAAAAGAAATTGGAGCCATGAAATATGTTTACATGGGTCTTATGAAGTTCTCATGTTAGAGCTGTATGTCTGCAGGTCTCCTCCTGAGCGAATATTAGATTCTTCCAAAGCTTAACAGATGACCCTACTGTTCCCTGGAGTAGCTTCCATTTACCGTCTTGTTAAAATGAATCACCCCCAAATAAGAATAATTCCTCACTTGATGCTTAGCCTGCTGTATGCTGCTGTATCCTGAATGATTTATGATCATACATTTAAATAATTACATTGATCCTTTGTTCTAATATTTCACCATAACTAACAAGAAGATGCATGCAGATAAATGTATTCCAACATCACCTCTCTTCATGGCTTTCCTCTACTAGAAATTAAGCAGCTATAAATAACAAACCACACAATCTATCCCCATTGGAGCCTAAATAGTAAGTCTACACTAATATAATATTACCTTATAATACACACATTCAAAATAACATTCCAGCAGCTACTTTCTACTAAATATAAATTAGAATATACTTTATATAATGAGATAGGCTCTTTTAGAGAAAAATGTAACTAAAAGGTATAATCTTGGTATAGACTTGATAATCAAAATAATAAAGTGGATACTTAAGACTATATATTATTCATTTGGTACAAAGTCCACTGAAGTTGAAGATACTTTTAATTGTTTATTTCAGGAGGAGGAGGAGGAGGATAACCTATTGTTAACCACAACAAAGACTATAATTGTATTTACTGAATAGGGAGGAGAAAGATTTCTCTTGCTCTAGAACAAAATGCTTCAACTGTATCACATTTTAAAAGTAAAGCAAGAGTGAATTCTTATTTGGATAAGAGAACACTGAGTAAGCATTCAGAAACCACAGCAACCATACTTAGTACAAGCCAACTCTAGTGCTTACAGCCATTGCTCTAGAACTTGCTCAGTTTCCTTTGTGGCCCTCCCTTTTCTCCTAGGGCTGTATTTACTGCCAGTAAGTAAAATCATAGTCAGTAGTCATGGAAAGGGAAAAACAATGCTGTATTTAGAAATAGAGGTTAAGGTCAAGTCTCCACTTACCAAAGAGAAATAAAGGACTCAAACACAGGCCAAGATCTGAAGTTTCCCAAATGCTTAGAGGGGAAAATGTGATAAAAGTAAGTAAAACATTGAACAATTATCTGATTCATGGAGAATAAGAATCTGCCATCATTTAATTAAATAATTAATGAGATTTGTTTACATGATTTATCCAGATTAATTGATGATAACTCCAATGAGTGGCTCTTCCATATGCACTTCTTTTACTAAGTACACCTGGCCAAATAACTACATCAATTTTGGGGAAAAATGGAGTCAAAAATTTTATGTTATGTCTATCTGTGTGTGTTATATGGTTATATGTATTAATAAAATCCATACTATGCTATATTTCTAATTTTATGCTATATTTATTATCTTTTATTCTATATTACTGCTTTTTATCATCTATTAAATAATAATTGATCATTTTTTCTATAGCCTATTTCACATATATGTATTTTTTAATTTGTGACATTAACTTGAACATTTATACTTTCAAGTAACAGAAACTAACTTAACATAGACAAGAGACAGTATTTCATAATAAAAAGTTAGGAAGTTTATCAATAACTCAGATTCTTACATGTTTCTAATCTGTTATCCTGAGCAACTAGCTTTTATCTTAAGGTTTTCTGCCCATGGCCAAAGGATTACTGTTCAAGGCATGAGGATATATAGAGCCATGTCAAAAGACAAAGACAGCATTTTCCTTTAAAATTTCTTTTGATTGGGGAATAACTTTTCAAATAACTCTCATCCCACATCTTATCCACCACCCATTAAAGCCATTGTTAACAAAAAAGAATAGGACAGATGCTGGCTTCCAAATCTCAAGTAAGGAGCTTGGAAGAAACCACCCCACTCCAACAAGGAAAAACCTGAACAGACTGAAAAATGAAAAGCATTTCTTGGACCCATAAATGAGGAGAGGACATGGAGGTAACCACTGCCCCCAGCATTGGAGAAACCAGCAAATAGAGGGAGGCTTTGCTTACTGCAGAGATAGGAATGGAAACTTACTCAGAAACCAGTGCATGGATGGAAAGTGAAGTGAAGTGAAAGTCACTCAGTTGTGTCCGACTCTTTGCGACCCCATGGACTATACAGTCCGTGGAATTCTACAGGCCAGAATACTGGAGTGGGTAGCCTTTCCCTTCTCCAGGGATCTTCCCAACCCAGGGATCGAACCCAGGTCTCCGGCATTGCGGGCAGATTCTTTACCAGCTGAGCATGGATGGAAAACTTAAGTGTAATTAAAGAATTTCTAGAAGCATTAATAAATGCCTGCATTTAAAAAAAGAAGTGAGGGGAGGGAGCTAAGATGGCAGAGGAATAGGACGGGGAGACCACTTTCTCCCCCACAAATTCATCAAAAGAACATTTGAACGCTGAGCAAACTCCACAAAACAACTTCTGATCACTAGCAGAGGACATCAGACACCCAGAAAAGCAGCCCATTGTCTTCAAAAGGAGGTAGGACAAAATATAAAAGATAAAAAGGGAGACAATAGAGTTAGGGACGGAGATCCATCCCGGGAAGGGAGTCTTAATAGAGGAAGTTTCCAAACACCAGGAAACCCTCTCACCGGCAGGTCAGGGGGAAGTTTTCGAATCTCAGAGGGCAACCTAACGGGGAGGAAAAATAAATAAAACCTACAGATTACATGCTTAAAAACAACTCCCAGCAGAAAAGTAACCCAGACGCTCGCATCTGCTACCAGCAAGAGGGAGCAGAACTGAGAGGAGCGGGCGGCATTGCTTAGGGTAAGGACCGGGCCCGAATGCCCTGAGGGCAATTGGAGGGAGCTAACGTGAGATAGCACCTTAAACTGCGGGCTAGCAAGAGAGAGAATTAACCTGGGAAAAACCCTAAATTTAGGCACTACCCACCCGTTCCCAGAACGAAGGACTGAGCGAATACCAGAGAAGAGCTAGCCGGTGGCAGACCGGCCCACCCCCCGCCAGAGGCAGGAGGCAGGGGGAGGGGAAAGGGGTAAATTCGGCCCGAGAGAGGGCATCCCCTACCAAACTGCAAACAGGCTTCCAGCTTCTAACCAAAGACTTCCCGAGATTCTGGATGGTTGACATCCACCGGGAGGCTCACAGCCAGAAATCAGCTTCCCAGAACAGACACAAGGTGCATCCGACCGGTGTGCCCGGAAACTGACGCTGCGACCACAGAGGGGATAAGGCGCACCGCACCCGGGGAGAGTGCGCTCATCAGTCTCCTGGCTGCCTGAGCTGTAACGCAGGCCCACTGAGTCTGCGCCTTTGTGGAGTACCTGAAAACCTGAACCTGAGTGGCTTAGGCCTGGGATATGCATGCAACTCAGGGCCCGCTCCCTGGAGAGCAGCCTGGAGCCTGAGCAGTGTAGACGGGGAAAGCACACGCGCCACTAGCAGGGACAAACCCAATGGGGCCGGAATATTGCGAGCACTCCCCACACACACCAGTGACATTTGTCTGCAGCGCCCCTCCCTCCCCACAGCACTTAGGAACAAGTGAACCTAAACAAGAGACCACCTCGCCCGCGTGTGTCAGGGCGGAAATTAGACACTGAAGAGACCTGCAAACAGAAGCCAAATAAACAAAGGGAACCGCTTCAGAAGTGACCGGTGCAACAGATTAAAATCCCTGTAGTTAACACCAACTACACTAGAAGGGGCCTATAGATATCGAGAACTGTAAGCTGAACAAGGAGCTATCTGAAACTGAACCGAACCCACACTGCCCACAACAGCTCCAGAGAAATTCCTAGATATATTTTTACTATTATTATTATCTTTTTAATTAAATTTTTTTTCTTTTTTTTCTTTTAAAGCCCTCTATTACTCCTCTATTACTCCTTAATTTTCGTTTTTATAACCCACTGTAACCTGGCCAAAAAAAAAAAAAGGACCCTATTTTTAAAGGGAACTTTGTATATATTTCTTAAATTTTTTGTGTTTCTGTCATTTTTTAATACTGTATTTTTAAGAGTCTAACCTCTACTCTAGATTTTTAATCTTTGTTTTTCAGTATTTGATATCAATTTTGGACATTTAAGAATCCAACCTTCAGTACCCATTTTTACTCAGGTGTGTGATTACTGGTTTGATCACTCTCTCCCCCTTTTCACTCTCTTTTTTCTCCCCAAGATCACCTCTATTTCCTCCCTCCCCCTTCTCTTCTCAATCCAATTCTGTGAATCTCTGTGGGTGTTCTGGGCTGTGGAGAACACTCAGGGAACAGAGTACTGCCTAGATCTGTCTCTCTTCTCTTAAATCCCCCCTTTTCTCCTCCTCCTCACCTCTATCTCCTTCCTCCCTCTCCTCTTCTTCATGTAACTCTGTAAACCTCTCTGGGTGTCCCTCACTGTGGAGAATCCTTTCACCATTAACCTAGAAGTTTTATTATCAGTGGAATATGATTTGAGAAGTCTTGAGGCTACTGGAAGAATAAGACTGAAATTCAGAGGCAAGAGGCTTAAGCACAAAACCTGAGAACACCAGAGAACTCCTGACTACAGGGAACATTAATTAATAAGAGATCATCCAAAAGCCTCCACACCTACACTGAAACCAACCACCACCAAACAGCCAATAAGTTCCAGAGCAAGACATGCCACGCAAATTCTCCAGCAATGCAGGAACATAGCCCTGAGCGTCAAATACAGGCTGCCCAAAGTTACACCAAACCCATAGACCCATCTCAAAACTCACTACTGGACACTCCACTGTACTCCGAAGAGAAGAAATCCAGCTCCACCCACCAGAACACCGACACAATCTTCCCTAACCAGCAAAACTCGACAAGCCAAACACCCAGCCCCATCCACTGGGAGAAACTGCCACAATAAAAAGGAACCACAGACTACCAGAATACAGAAAGGCCACCCAATTACAGCAATCTAAATAAGATGAAAAGGCAGAGAAATAACCAGCAGGTAAAGAAACATGAAAAATGCCCACCAAGCCAAACAAAAGAGGAAGAGATAGGGAATCTACCTGAAAAATAATTTAGAATAATGATAATAAAAATGATGCAAAATTTTGAAAACAAAATAGAGTTACAGATAAATAACCTGAAGACAAGGATTGAGAAGATGCAAGAAATGTTTAACAAGGACCTAGAAGAAATAAAAAAGAGTCAATTAAAAATGAATAATGCAATAAATAAGACCAAAAACACTCTGGAGGGAACCAACAGTAGAATAATGGAGGCAGAAGATAGGATAAGTGAGGTAGAAGATAAAATGGTGGAGATAAATGAAGAAGAGAGGAAAAAAGAAAAAAGAATGAAAAGAAATGAGGACAACCTCAGGGACCTCTGAGACAATGTGAAACGTCCAAACATTCGAATCATAGGAGTCCCAGAAGAAGACAAAAAGAAAGGCCATGAGAAAATACTTGAGGAGATAATAGGTGAAAACTTCCCCAAAATGGGGAAGGAAATAGTGACACAAGTTCAAGAAACCCAGACAGTCCCAAACAGGATAAACCCAAGGTGAAACACCCCAAGACACATATTAGTCAAATTAACAAAGATCAAACACAAAGAACAAATATTAAAAGCAGCAAGGGAGAAACAACAAATAACAAACAAGTGTATTCCCATAAAGATAACAGCTCATCTTTCTTAAGAAACTCTTCAGGCCAGAAGGGAATGGCAGGACATACTTAAAGTAATGAAAGAGAATAACCTACAACCCAGATTACTGTACCCAACAAAGATCTCATTCAGAGATGAAGGAGAATTCAAAAGATTTACAGACAAGGAAAAGTTGAGATAATTCAGCACCACCAAACCAGCTCTTCAACAAATGCTAAAGGATCTTCTCTAGACAGGAAACATGGAAAAGTTGTATGAACGTAAACCCAAAACAATAATGCAAATGGCAATGGGACCGTTCTTATTAATAATTACCTTAAATGTAAATGGGTTGAATGCCCCAACCAAAAGACAAAGACAGGCTGAATGGATACAAAAGCAAGACCCCAATATATATGCTGTCTAAAAGAGACCCACCTCAAAACAAGGGACATATACAGACTGAAAGTGAAGGGCTGGAAAAAAATATTTCACGCAGAGACCAAAAGAAAGCAGGAGTCACAATACTCATATCAGATAAAATAGACTTTAAAATAAAGGCTGTGAAAAGAGACAAAGAAGGATCAATCCAAGAAGAAGATATAACAATTATAAATATATATGCACCCAACATAGGAGCACCACAATATGTAAGGCAAATGCAAACAAGAATGAAAGGGGAAATTAACAATAACACAATAATAGTGGGAGAATTTAATACCCCACTCACACCTATGGATAGATCAACTAAACAGAAAATTAACAAGGAAACACAAACTTTATATGACACAATGGTCCTGCTGCTGCTGCTGCTGCTAAGTCACTTCAGTTGTGTCCGACTCTGTGCGACCTCATAGACGGCAGCCCACCAGGCTCCCCCATCCCTGGGATTCTCCAGGCAAGAACACTGGAGTGGGTTGCCATTTCCTTCTCCAGTGCATGAAAGTGAAAAGTGAAAGTGAAGTCGCTCAGTCATATCCAACTCTTAGCGACACCATGGACTGCAGCCTACCAGGCTCCTCCGTCCATGGGATTTTCCAGGCAATAGCTAGACCTAATTGATATCTATAGGACATTTCACCCCAAAACAATCAATTTCACCTTTTTCTCAAGTGCACACAGAACCCTCTCCAGAACAGATCACATCCTGGGCCATAAATCTAGCCTTGGTAAATTCAAAAAAATTGAAATCATTACAGTCATCTTTTCTGACCACAATGCAGTAAAATTAGATCTCAATTACAGGGAAAAAAAAACTATTAAAAATTCCAACATATGGAGGCTAAATAACACGCTTCTGAATAACTAACAAATCATAGAAGAAATAAAAAAATAAGTCAAAATATGAATAGAAACGAATGAAAATGAAAACACACAACCCAAAACCTATGGGACACTGTAAAAGCTGTGCTGAGGGGAAGGTTCATAGCAATACAGGCTTACCTCAAGAAACAAGAGAAAAGTCAAATAAATAACCTAACTCTACACCTAAAGCAAGTAGAGAAGGAAGAAATGAAGAACTCCAGGGTGAGTAGAAGGAAAGAAATCATAAAAACTAGGGCAGAAATAAGTGCAAAAGAAACAAAAGAGACCATAGCAAAAATCAACAAAGCTAAAAGCTGGTTTTTTGAAAAGGTAAGAAAAACCATTAGCCAGACTCATCAAGAAACAAAGGGAGAAGAACCAAATCAGCATGAGACAAGTGCTCGGGCCTGGTGCACTGGGAAGACCCAGAGGAATCGGGTGGAGAGGGAGGTGGGAGGGGGGATCAGGATGGGGAATACGTGTAAATCTATGGCTGATTCATATCAATGTATGACAAAACCCACTGAAATGTTGTGAAGTAATTAGCCTCCAACTAATAAAAAAATAAATAAATAAATAGGAAAAAAAAAAACCAAAATTAGAAATGAAAATGGAGAGATCACAACAGACAACTTTGAAATACAAAGTATCATAAGAGACTACTACCAGCAGCTATATGCCAATAAAATGGACAACTTGGAAGAAATGGACAAATTCTTAGAAAAGTATAACTTTCCAAAACTGAACCAGGAAGAAATAGAAGATCTTAACAGACCCATCACAAGCATGGAAATTGAAACTGTGATCAGAAATCTTTCAGCAAACAAAAGCCCAGGACCAGATGGCTTCACAGCTGAATTCTACCAAAAATTTAGAGAAGAACTAACACCTATCTTACTCAAACTCTTCCAGAAAATTGCAGAAGAAGGCAAACTTCCAAACTCATTCTATGAGGCCACCATTACCCTAATACCAAAACCAGACAAAGATGTCATAAAAAAAGAAAACTACAGGCTAATATCACTGATGAACATAGACGCAAAAATCCTTAACAAAATTCTAGCAAATAGAATCCAACAACATATTAAAAAGATCATACATCATGACCAAGTGGGCTTTATCCCAGAAATGCAAGGATTCTCTAATATCCGCAAATCAATCAATGTAATACACCACATTAACAAATTGAAAGATAAAAACCATATGATTATCTCAATAGATGCAGAAAAAACCTTTGACAAAATTCAACATCCATTTATGATAAAAACTCTCCAGAAAGCAGTAATAGAAGGAACATACCTCAACATAATAAAAGCTATATATGACAAACCCACAGCAAACATTATCCTCAATGGTGAAAAATTGAAAGCATTTCCCTTAAAGTCAGGAACGAGACAAGGGTGCCCACTCTCACCACTACTATTCAACATAGTTTTGGAAGCATTGGCTACAGCAATCAGAGCAGAAAAAGAAATAAAAGGAATCCAGATAGGAAAAGAAGAATTAAAATTCTCTCTGTTTGCAGACGCATGATCCTCTACATAGAAAACCCTAAAGACTCTACCAGAAAATTACTAAAGCTAATCAACGAATATAGTAAAGTTGCAGGATATAAAATTAACACACAGAAATCCCTTGCATTCTTATACACTAACAATGAGAAAACAGAAAGAGAAATTAAGGAAACAATACCATTCACCATTGCAACAAAAAGAATAAAATACTTACCAGTATATCTACCTAAAGAAACAAAAGACCTATACATAGAAAACTATAAAACACTGATGAAAGAAATCAAAGAGGACACAAATAGATGGAGAAATATACCGTGTTCATGGATTGGAAGAATCAATATTGTCAAAATGAGTATACGACCCAAAGCAATCTATAGATTCAATGCAATCCCTTCAAGCTACCAACGGTATTTTTCACAGAACTAGAACAAATAATTTCACAATTTGTATGGAAATACAAAAAAACTTGGATAGTCAAAGCAATCTTGAGAAAGAAGAATGGAACTGGAGGAATCAACCTGCCTGACTTCAGGCTCTACTACAAAGCCACAGTCATCAAGACAGTATGGTACTGGCACAAAGACAGAAATATAGATCAATGGAACAGAATAGAAAGCCCAGAGATAAATCCACGAACCTATGGACACCTTATCTTTGACAAAGGAGGCAAGGATATACAATGGAAAAAAGACAACCTCTTTAACAAGTGGTGCTGGGAAAATTGGTCAACCACTTGTAAAAGAATGAAACTAGAACACTTTCTAACACCATACACAAAAATAAACTCAAAATGGATTAAAGATCTAAATGTAAGACCAGAAACTATAAAACTCCTAGAGGAGAACACAGGCAAAACACTCTCTGACATAAATCACAGCAGGATCCTCTATGACCCACCTCCCAGAATATTGGAAATAAAAGCAAAACTAAACAAATGGGACCTAATGAAACTTAAAAGCTTTTGCACAACAAAGGAAACTATAAGCAAGGTGAAAACACAGCCTTCAGAATGGGAGAAAATAATAGCAATGAAGCAACAGACAAAGGATTAACCTCAAAAATATACAAGCAGCTCCTGCAGTTCAATTCCAGAAAAATAAATGACCCAATCAGAAAATGGGCCAAAGAACTAAACAGACATTTCTCCAAAGAAGACATACAGATGGCTAACAAACACATGAAAAGATGCTCAACATCACTCGAGAAATGCAAATCAAAGCCATAATGAGATACCATTACACGCCAGTCAAGATGGCTGCCATCCAAAAGTCTACAAGCAATAAATGCTGGAGAGGGTGTGGAGAAAAGGGAACCCTCTTACACTGTTGGTGGGAATGCAAACTAGTACAGCCGCTATGGAGAACAGTGTGGAGATTTCTTAAAAAACTGGAAATAGAACTGCCATATGACCCAGCAATCCCACTTCTGGGCATACACACTGAGGAAACCAGAACTAAAAGAGACATGTGAACCCCAATGTTCATCGCAGCACTGTTTATAATAGCCAGGACATGGAAGCAACCTAGATGCCCATTAGCAGACGAATGGATAAGGAAGCTGTGGTACATATACACAATGGAATATTACCCAGCCATCAAAAAGAATTCATTTGAATCAGTTCTAATGAGATGGATGAAACTGGAGCCCATTATACAGAGTGAAATAAGCCAGAAAGATAAACACCAATACAGTATACTAATGCATATATATGGAATTTAGAAAGATGGTAATGATAACCGTATATGCAAAACAGAAAAAGAGACACAGATGTACAGAACAGAATTTTGGACTCTGTGGGAGAAGGCGAGTGTGGGATGTTCTGAGAGAATAGTATTGAAACAAGTATACTACCAAGGGTGAAACAGATCACCAGCCCAGGTTGGATGCATGAGACAAGTGCTCAGGGCTGGTGCACTGGGAAGACCCAGAGGGATAGGATGGAGAGGGAGGTGGGAGGGGGGATCAGGATGGGGAACACATGTAAATCCATGGCTGATTCATGTCAATATATGACAAAAACCACTCCAATATTGTAGAGTAATTAGCCTCCAACTAATAAAAATAAACGAAAAAAAAATTAAAAAGGAGTAAGATCTCAAGTAAGCAACCTAACCTTACACCTCATGAAACTAGAAAAAGAACAAAGTAAGCCCAAAATTAGCTGAAAGAAGAAAACAGTAACAGAGTAGAAATAAATCAAATTGAAAAATAATTGAAAAAATCAGCAATCTAAGAGTTGTTTTTAGAAAGATAAAGTTGATAAAGCCTTAGACTAAGGAAAAAAAGGACTCAAAACAGAAATGAAAAAGGAGACATTACAAGGGATGCCTCAGAAAGTTTTTTAAACAATCATAGGAAATATTACTGGGCTTCCCTGGTGGCTCAGTGGTAAAGAATTCTCCTGCCAATGCAGGAGAGCCAGATTTGATCCCTGGGTTGGGAAGATCCCCTGGAGGAGGGCATGGCAACACACTCCAGTATTTTTGCCTGAAGAATCCCATGGACAGAGGATCCTGAGAGGCTAAAATCCATAGGGTTGCCAAGAGTTGGACATGACTGAAGCAGCTGAGCAAGCACACATGCACACACAAGGAAGTTTTGTAAACAATGACATACTAACAAATTTAAAATCTAGCAGCAATAGATCAATTCCTATAAACATACAACCTACCAAAATTGAATAAAGAAGTAGAAAGCCTGAACAGACAATCATCAAATAAGGAGACTGAATCAGTAATCAAAGGTCTTTCAACAAAGCCTCTCCAGGACCAGACAGCATCATCAGTTACTTCTACCAAGCATTCAAGAAGAATTACTATCAATCCTTTTAATATCCTTCCAAAAAGTATAAGAGAAAAAAAAAAATAATTCCAAACTCACTTTATGGAACTATCATCATCCTAATACTAAAGCCAGACAAAGACATCACAAGCAAAGAAAACTAAACTGCAATATTCTTGATGAACAGAATACAAAATTTTTTAATACAAGTTGAATTCAATAGCATGTTAAAAGGATTATGTCATTTTTAAGCAAGCCTTTAATTTTCTGTGAATGAATTTACCTGCAATCACTGTTTCTCTCAACTTAAAATATTGAAAATTAAGTAAATTCTCTTTTTTCATACTCTTAACTTAAATACACACATAACTACTTGCCTGCTTGCTAAGTCACTTCAGTCGTGTCCAACTCTTTGTGACCCTGTGGACTGTAGCCCACTAGTCTCCTCTCTTTATGGGATTCGTCAGTCAAGAGTACTGAAGTGGGTTGCTATTCCCTTCTCCAGGAGATCTTCCTGACCCATACACATATAATCAGTATTTATTTTAATCACATTTTAAGCTTAGGTTTGTGAGTTAGTATTAAGAAAACTATAACTTGCAAATTGGCATAAGACATTTCATTATATGATTTTAATATCATGCTGGTATATTGTTTAACAGGATCACACAAACT
This sequence comes from Cervus canadensis, assembly GCF_019320065.1. Taxonomy (NCBI): domain Eukaryota; kingdom Metazoa; phylum Chordata; class Mammalia; order Artiodactyla; family Cervidae; genus Cervus; species Cervus canadensis. The sequence continues at coordinate 31,893,895 of NC_057404.1, forward strand.
GTATTTAGTTTCCAGGAGAATGTGCTTGTTTTTCACCTTGCTAGTTACTATGAATTTGAGGATTCAGACTATTTGTAGTTATGTCCTAACTTGTTTACCTTGTCTGATAGACCTTTTTTTTTTTTTTTCCTGGTAAATTCTTCTCCTTCGGAAGGTTATGGTTCTATTGCCCTATAGGATGTTAGCGGTCTCATTAAACGTATTTTAACTCTGTACTACATAATCTTCTAATTCTAATTTGGACAGCTCATCCATCTTTCTGGTTTTCTTATTTATGTGTTAAATAAAAATCTCCGAAATGTGATCATTCTATATTTGTACGAGTCATGTTTTAAATTTTTAACAATTATGCTTTGATATTAGAGGGCAAAATAAGAAAACCACTGGTAATGGCTTTCTTCTTTGGCATATGCCTTAAATCTTTCACAATCACTAAATGTAGTGATTTTGAGGTATATAGTAAATGAGTTATGATCCAAGAAGCAACATAATGTAGTCAAGAAACTGTTACTCTTTTCAAGGTATAAAAATAATATTTATAATGCATGTGTGAAAGAGATTGAATCTTATTTTGATTCTAGTCGATGTTAAAGAGTTCTAATAATAACTTAGAATTTCTTTTTTAACTTAGAAAACTGAGAAATAATATGAATAAGCATATTTTAATTGGAAATTAGTCTCAAAGATATTAACCTGCTTTACTGAGACAGAAATCAAAGGCAGAAAAAAACAAGTTGCTAAAGGGAAAATTTAAAATACTTGTCATTTCTTCAGTAAAATGGATTTTGCTGGGTAAAAGATTTTAAGAATTTTTCAAAATAAGATATGATTATTTCATTGTACATTTCTGTTAAATTTCTCACAAGAAGTTTTTCTCCTGACACAGTTCAGTGTACTAAAGAAATAAATGGTAAACATTTAACAATAAAAAAAAAAATTTAGTTTTACTTTTATGTATCTATGCCTTTAATCTTAAGCATTATTAGAGAGAAAATGAATTGAAACAGACAAAAACATTTCAGTTATTTCATCAGGGGCTCAATTTTCTACTTCCATTAACAGACAAAGCTTTGAAACAAACTTTTTTCTATCAAAAGTTTCAAAATAGGCTATGAAAAATTGTATGATCTTTAACTCCAAGAATCTGCATTTTTATACTTAACATTTCATAGTGTTTAGTAGAAAATTATTTTATAATGTTAAAAGAAGAGTATACAATCTGAAACTTAACCTAAGAAAGAAAATTTCATAGTCATTTCATTTGTATATTTTTTCCTAGGTCTTTCAAAATTCAATTCTTATTTGACATCTTCCTCCTAAAGGCAATCAGCTCAAACAGGAAAGTAAAATAACACAAAGTCATCTTGGAATATTTATTCTTTATTCTATTCTCAATTATGAAACTAGAAGAACAAGTTCATGTTTTAATGAGATCTCAAAAGTGATAGCCATAGAGCAAAAGTAGCAAAGCATCTGCATAGTTATGCTGGAAGTATATCCACTTTGAACCTTCAACAAGTTATGCAATACAATTACAAAGTTAAGGAAGAATAATAAGAAATAATTTATAAATGAAAATCACAGTCATTAATAAATTCATTAAAATAATGATTTGTCTTAAATCAAAGTGTATAAAATCACTGAAGCAAGCTGAAACTCCAACAACTTAGAAGAATAGAAATGGGACACAAACTTTGAAAATACTAACAAGTACTAAGAAGGAACCATAAAGACTATCTTGAAAAATAAGTAATTTGTATTTGTGGTAAAGTATGGGTAATCCAAGTAATTTATTTTTTATCCAGTTTCCTAAGGAAACCTTTACTTGTAACCTTTGGACACACTAGAGGGAAAGCCAGAATAGATTTCTAATGGAATTCACAATAGAAAAGTCATGCCTCTGCTTTTAAATCAATTATGGACATATAATTTGCTGGAAATTAGAATAATTTTATACTTAAAAAGAAAAAGAGAGAGACTGTTCTAACTTTAGGTTTTATACCCAGTTTATATCCATGTCTTTCTATTTGACTGGGTCTATTGACAATTCCACATGGCATGGCTTAGTTTCATTGAGTTAGATAAGACTGTGGTCCGTGTGATGAGATTGGCTAGTTTTCTGTGATTATGGTTTCAGTGTGTCTGCCCTCTGATGCCCTCTAACAACACGTACTGTCTTACTTGGGTTTCTCTTACCTTGGACGTTGGGTATCTCTTCACGGCTGCTCCAGCAAAGCACAGCCACTGCTCTTTACCTTGGACAAGGAGTATCTTCTCACGGCTGCCCCTCCTGACCTTGAACTTGGAGTAGCTCCTCTCAGTCCTCCTGCGCCCTGCATCACTTCATGGGAAATAGATGGGGAAACAGTGGAAGCAGTGTCAGACTTTATTTTGGGGTGGGCTCCAGAATCACTGCAGATGGTGATTGCAGCCATGCGATTAAAAGATGCTTACTCCTTGGAAGGAAAGTTATGACCAACCTAGACAGCATATTAAAAAGAAGAGACATTACTTTGCCAACAAAGGTCCATCTAGTCCAGGCTATGGTTTTTCCAGTGGTCATGTATGGATGTGAGAGTTGGACTGGGTAGAAAGCTGAGCGCTAAAAAATTGATGCTTTTGAACTGTGGTGTTGGAGAAGACTCTTGAGAGTCCCTTGGACTGCAAGGAGATCCAACCAGTCCATCCTAAAGGAGGTCAGTCCTGGGTGTTCATGGGAAGGACTGATGCTGAAGCTGAAACTCCAATACTTTGGCCACGTCATGCGACGAGTTGATTCATTGGAAAATACCCTGATGCTGGGAGGGATTGGGGACAGCAGGAGAAGGGGATGACAGAGGATGAGATGGCTGGATGGCATCACCGACTCAATGGACATGAGTTTGAGTAAACTCTGGGAGTTGGTGGTGGACCCGGAAGCCTGGTGTGCTGCGGCTCATGGGGTCGCAAAGAGTCGGAAACGACTGAGCGACTGAACTGAACTGAACTGATTGACAATTCCAGTTCCAGGGTTATTAATCTCAATAGTGTCAAGAAATTTTGTTTGTTACATTTTCTTTTTTCACAGTATAATCTTGTTTGTCTCCTTATATCAGCAATAAGTTCTTCACTTCTACTTTGCAGCAGTGTTAAAATATAGTGTGCCTTTATCGCTGAGTAATATTCCATTTGTATATATGTACCACATTCTGATCCAGTCCTCCGTCAACAGACATTTAGGTAGCTTCCATGTCTTGGCTATTGTTAATAGTGCTGCATGAATATTGGGGTGCATGTATCCTTTCAGCTAAATAATGCCATTTGTGGCAACATGGATGGATCTAGAGGTTGTCATACTGAGTGAAGGAAGTCAGACAGAGAAACATAAATATAGGATATCACTGATATGTGAAAAAAGAAAAGAAACAAATGAACTTATTTACAGAGACAGACTTACTTACAGACATTGAAAACAAACTTATGGTTACCAAAGGGGAAATGAAGGGGTTGGGGGGATAAATCAGAAGCTTGATATGAATATACATACTATTAAATATAAGATAGATAACCAACAAGGACCCATTGCAGAGCACAGGGAACTCTACTCAATATTCAGTGATAGCCTATATGAGATGGGAATTTTAAAAAGAATGAATATATGTATATGTATAACTGAATCACTTTGCCGTACACTTGAAACTAACACAACTTTGCAAATCAATTATATTCCAATTTAAAAAAATAATTTAAAAATGCAATTAAAAATAAAGAATTAAATCTTTAATTCAAGGGTAATTTACTCAAATACCACTCCTATCTATCTTAAAAAATACAATATTTACTTTTTGTTTACTAATCATGTATTAAAATTTGTAATAAATTTATGCTTTATAAGTAGCATAAGTATAAAAAAAAAATATAGTGTGCCTTCTTTCATAGTACTCTCTGCATATTGCCTTTCTGTTCTATCTTAATTTTCATAACTATCTTTTTCTAACTCCTTTATCATGCCTCACCTGATTTGGCTCCCAAACCTATTACATTTTTTAACTTGATGTTCAATCAAAAAGTAACCTCGAAATTAATGTCTAGCTATACAAATATATGTAAGAGACACTCTTTTAATAGTCTTTTGACTTATTTTTTTAGCTAGGCATGTCAATCTGGAATCTGAGAACATTGTTTTCATTTGTGTTTTAGACAGTGGCAGACAGAGTGGCCTGGAGGGCTACCAGTCCATAGGGTCGCAAAGAGTCAGTCACAACTTAGCAACTCAGAAACAACAATAATGCTATTGTTTATTATATATATAATATGTATATTATATATATAGTATTATAATAATAATAATATTGTCAATTATATTTGCCTGGAAAAATTTAAACCTGTAATTTAAATTGAAACATGCTAATTAAACAAGTAAAATTTCACGCTAGTTAATATGATCAGTAGATCACAAATACAATCTTCTGAATTCAATCCCCAAGTTATGCCCCATATGCCACACTATCTACTTATACACACCACATGTTCATTTCCTTCTCAACTTACAACTCAAAGTGTGACCTTGGGCCAGTAGTAGTCTCATAATCTGGATTTTTTTTTTAAAAATGCTAAATCTCAGATCACACTGTAGAACAATTGAAATAAAAGTCATATTTTAACAAGATTGTCAGGTGATTTGTAAGTGAAGTAAAGTTTGAAAAGCACTATCAATACATTTCAAATATAAGCTAGAGTGAAACTTATCTTTCTAACTTAAATTTCAGATTAGTAAACTTTTTTTGAGGGGGTGGCTGTGAAAATAAACTGTCTTCCACTTCACTGATTAAAAAAAAAACAAAACAAACAAAAATTTCTTCTGTCATGTAACTCTTTTATCCAAGCTGTTTTTGAAATGTTCATTTATATTCGTTTATTCTCAAATAATTATTGAGACTCTACCATGAGCAGGGCATTATTCTAGCTTCTAAGGGTTCCATAGTGATAGCAAGACGAAAACTTGCCCTCATATAAGTTATACTATAGATGAAGTAGGTAAACAGCAAACAAGATTAAGTACTAAAATATACAGTAGGTTAAATGTAAAAAAAGCTAAGAAGAATAGCAAAGCAATAAATAAGTGAGGACTGTCAAAGTCAGGTTAAGGTTACAAATTTAGAGAAGGTTGTCAGGAATTTTGAACTAAATATTTTCCTTGAAAGCATATTTCATTTTTATGGCATCAATGCTTTTTTCTGTGGAAAGCACACAAGTCTAATCTTCAGCCTTAATTTCTCACTGGTATGCTGGTTCCAAATATATTACAGTCTTTGCAAGATTCTCTAACAATTTAAATATAGATTGATTATTAGCAAATTACTAACCTAAAGTCAATTGGAGGTTCTCTTGAACTCGATACCTCATTCCCTCCCCAAGTCCATGCCTGGGGAAACCACCATGAACTTTTGTGCAAATTAAGAAAGACTAATTCTCTGGAGATCTCTTTAATTTTATTGTATCTCTAGTTGTGCAATCCCAACCTCTAACTCAACTCTTCTTTAAGTTCTACAAAAAATTGTCTTAGACAACAGCACTAGACTTTGTAGACTTTATAGAGGACTCCATAGTAGACATGGAAGAGGATGTTTGCATTGCATAGTCATAGGCTGAGCTTCCCAAAATGGAGATTTTTGTGCAAACTCTTTATTGGAGAGGGCCATCAGGAACCACATCAGAAGTGCAGGATAAAGCAGGGCTGTAGAGAGGAAGAAGTTGAATTGTGATTATTTGGTTGCAAAAAAACACCACAAGTAGTGTCCCTTTGGAGATGTATATACTTAAAGCAAGACATCTATACTCCTGTCTTAAACAGTTATTCTTCTCTGCTAAAGAATCTTATTCTATAATATTTATTGTCTTGATACCACTGTGTGATATGAGGTCCTCCAAGATAGGATAGCCATGTAAGAGATTTAATATGGCAATGTATGAGCGAAAATGAGAGAAGAGGGAAGAGGAGTCAGGGAGAGCTATCCAATTATGATGAAGATTTAATCTCAGGTAAAGGAGAGAGAGGAAGAAGGAGGACTGGGTGGAGGTGTCTCAGGCACAGTGCAACACTAATCAAATTTGACAAGGCTGTCAATGAGACAAAGTTACTTGTCAGAGTCTTGTGATTCTCAAGAATGGGTCTAGTTTAGTATCCCTATAGGCTGAGTGCAATCCAAAGGAAGCATGGGCTTAATTTCAGAGCTCAGATAATTAATTCTCCCAGTAGTCAGAGAATTGAGAGGCATATTCTCATAATTGGTACAATAAGAAGCTGGAGCTACTACTACAAAATGAGGGTGTGGAGGAATATGTCTGGAACACGGGTGATTCACTGGGATATCTCAATGCTTCTATACTTCTAATGAGAGTAAATGAACTTTTATAGTGATCATGGGCAGATAATGACAATGTAACTGGAGGCTTGGAAACCTCAGGAGTGAAGATCTGTGTCACCTTAATGTAATGAAACTAAAATCTTAGAAAGGATAATAGGTATCTAAAAAGAGAAGTAGAAAAAGGTGCTGAATATCAATTATGGCTTCTACTGTAGTAGAAGGCATGTTTTACTAACCCTCTCATTTCATGCTTTTATTTTAGGCATTGAGAAAAGTCATCATTGTGAAATGACTGTCAGTCACAAAGTAGAATCAATATTGAGCACAAGCATATTTGAGCAATGCAAGAAGTAGATATTAGATTCTATTTGGATAAAGCATTCCATATTCCCTCAGCTCAGCTCTGGTTTCACCTGAAACTGTAGAGAACAAATATTGTGTTTCCCTGTTCCTCAGTGAGGCAATTCAGAGGCATAACCAACATACTTCCTCAGAGAGTGACCAGCAGAACTGAGCCCCAAAAACCCTCTCATTAACACACTTTATATAAATGTTTTCTTTTTTTGTAGCATGATTTTCCCTATTCCCTCATTTTTATTTCTTTGAATCACCTACTAAATGCATACCTGCAATCCAAGTTTTTATCTCATGACTGCATTTGGGGGAATCCCAAACTAAGACAATGAGGAAAGTAGGCATTTATTCCTAAATGTCAGGAAGCTTTAAAAATAGAATTTGCTATATTGGTCCTAGTTCTAGAGACTGTTTGCAACTTTTCAGAAAAATAGCTGGAAAACTGCAGTTGTTCAATACTCCAATGACCTCAAAATTCTAGTAACAAAATCATATCTATAGGGAAGAAAATATTTAACCTCATGGTTTTGTTAGGTAGTTAGAATAGGGAAAAGGAGTCCAAAATGGCGGTGGCTAAAAGACCTGGAAGGGGAAAGCCCGTGAAAATAGAACAAAGGAAGGTCTGAGGACTGCAGTGAGAACCTCAGGTAAAACAAACAACGCTCCTGCCTAAGCCCAATTTGCATAGGACAGGCCCAGGGGGAACAAAAAACATATAAAAAGAGGGGCCAAAGCCCTCTTCTCTCTCTCTCTCTCCCACACAATGGGGCACTTTTCTCTTCCCGTCTTTGGATCGAAGTGCCCTCAGGCCTCGAAGATGGATTTTCCTGCTATCATCTAAGTAAAATAGAGCTGTAACACTGATCTGTAGCAGGGATTTATTTAAGAGCTATAACACGGTCTGTCCTCCGAGAGCTGTGACCCGCCAAGGGGCTTTAATGTCCGTCACTCCAAATTTTTGTTGTGACGAGACAAAGAACTGAGGAGCGTACACTCGCGTGACAGTTTTATTATAGCTAGAAACTAATAAATTATGTTATTTTTCATTCTTAATATAGTAGTTGTTTTGGTAGTTGGGAAGAGACTTGGCACCAAAAAGAAAAAAAAATCTCAAAACCATTTGAATATATTCTTTTCTGGTCAACACAAGTTAAATAGATTTAAAAAAGCATGTAGAGCTCTTTAACTTAAAAAAAATTAATAAGTATGTTGAAATGCACTTATGAAACTAGAGATTATAAAGTGCATCATTTAGTAAAATAAATTATTTCAGTAAGTTAGTTATTCAATTTTTCATATGCCTTCTCTACCCAGAAGGTAGGTGTCTCAAATAACTAAGAACAAAAAAAGAAATATATTTTTTCCTATTATCTGTTGTGATGCAAAGTAGAAAGATTGAGAAATAGGGTATTGGAATATGGGTCATTACCTTTAGTAAGCTTTAGTAAGCTTTACTAGAAAGCTTTAGTAAGAAATGGTGCAGCTAATAAAGAAAAGAAATTTTATTCCATGCATTTTCATATAGCCATGATGATGTTTAGGTGCTTATCTACAGTAAAGCAAATAGCTAGTTTTGTTTTATTTGATTTGGCTTGGTTTGGTTGTTTTTGAAGAGAAATAAGAATTGAACTTTGAATGACTCAAACCTGACATATTACATTGTAAATTCGAGACTCTACATTTCATTAAATAAAATGAATAAGCTCCAACAGCTTAAAGTTGGAGCATAATGGAAATTTGATAACTTTTTTCCAAACTATACTTTTGAAACCCATAATCACTTGCAAGTATCTTCTTTAAAAATATAATTTTCATAATGAGTTAATTTTTATTGTAAAGTTGTGTGGAAAACTTGACTGGCCAGACTTGAAGGAAAAGCCCACTTACAATTGATTGTATCCAGTAGGACACCATTACCAAAAGACAAATTATAGGTATGAACTCATAGGAGAGATTAACTATACTAGAGGCTTGCCTTAAAATTTCAATTTTATCCCAGAGGGGGAAAAAAAAATTTCCAGTACAAAGTTTGAAGTTCAAATATTCTACTATATTTTTATGTAAGAAGATCAGAAATTATGTTGCATAATTTTAAATAAAAATACATAGTAATAAAATAGTGCTTCCATTGTTGCTTATTCATCTGTATTCACCCATATAGTGACACTAAGCAATATGTTAATTTACATGCTTTATTTTTCCCTTTCTAAAAACAACAGGACCTTTAAATTCCTATGGTAATGATGCAACCCTAAAGTAGATTGTTTTGAAGGCACAGTTTTCAGGAAATTCTATTCATGCCACATTCTTTAGAATCAGCAACTATGTGAAATGAATATTCAAAGAAAGTACAAATCTCTGTACACTACTTCTGCAAGGCTAGTTAAGTGCCCTGTTAAAGCAGGCAGAGTTCTCATTGGTAGAGTATACATTCAAGCCATCTAACAAATCTTACACAAATGAGGCCCACTCACTTCAGGGAAATCTAGGCAAAATAAGATTCAAGACAGTAAAACATTAAAATAGTTACATTTCAATAGCATCTCTCTCATGGCAGAGTGGTTGTTTTAAACTGAAACTATTCTAGGCATTTTGAGTTATAGAAAATCATAGCTTAAGACCAAATTCTCCTGAGGTTTAGGAAGATATTTTTGATTCCATATTATATGTTCTAAAGAAAAGTACTAGATAAATAAAATGAAAGACTAGCCTGAATCTCACAGATCTCATAAATCAGAAATTTGGGCATTTTATATTGAAATAGCAGTTTAAGTCACACAGCAATGATGTATTTCTTTGCCAAGCTTTTTTAAAAATAAGGAAAAACTTAGAGAATTCATAAAATTCCCTGATGGAAATACAATTGAAATATAAAAGGCACTAGAAAGAAACTCACATAATATATTTAAATACATAAAAGTACTTGATAATATATTTTCATGGATGGAGCTTTAACTACCACTGTAAATAAACTGCCAAATTCATCTTGAGTTTACCAAAATTATTTCTGTATTTAAGGGAATTGTTTTCTTTTTTTCATTTTAACAGGTAGGGTATCTACTATTCTTATGGTGAGAGATTGCCAGAAAAATGTATAGCATGGGACTCAAGTGGCGAATTTATCAAAATGCTTTATTAAAATGATAATGTATAGCTATGACTATATTTCTGCCCTACCACAAAAAGGAGTAATATATATCATAAAGTAATCATATACATTTACTGTATAATATGCGATTTCATAACAAGATTTTATTTCCTGATCAGTGGGTAGCACAGAAAGCCAAATGAATCAATTTGGGAGAGTTTTCTTTTCCAGCTGCCACCCTATACGTAGGGTTATAGGGACTTGGGGATTTCCACCGCCAACTGTTTAGATTTGACTTTACAAAGCTAGAAAGCATAGGTTGTCACTTTTGGAATGACTATGCCTTCAATCCCAGTAAGCTATAACCAAATCTATTCCTACCAAATATTGCAGAACACCATTTCAAATTCAGCTCTTAGAATTTAATATTTTCCATTTTAAAAGTATATCAAAATTATTAATTTTTCAAAAAATTATTAAGGCTTCACACTAAATTTTTTGTTTCACTTGGATTTTTAAAAATTACAGTCCTCTTAAGAATGTTTTTTTTTCCTGCAGTGAAACCCTAATTCTGAGAATTAGGAGACATGTGCACTAGAATGGAAACTACATGAGGGCAGGGACCCTTACATTCAAATCTATGATGCCCCATATGTGGCTTGGCACACAATAAATAAGAATGCATAGAGAAAATTACTCACCATTTAGTTCTTTTTAAAAAATTATGCTTCTGAGATGGGGTTAAGCTGACTGGGATATTACAATGATATTTCTAAGAAAAAAAAGCAAAGAATAATCCTTAACCAAAAGAAAATTTGAATTTTATCTACCTTTCAAATGCATCATTCATATTCTGCAAAGCAATCTCTATAATCTAGTTTACTCACACTTTTCTCTAATCAAGGATTGCTTCCAGCTTTTATAACCCCAAAGCAAAATGTCGTGTAATACTGAATTCTGAATTATGTGGGCATAGTAAAACAGTCTTTAAATTATGACTGGGAATTCAGTATTTTACAGGTAGCATACACTTTCCTTTTGTGGTGTACTTGGGTGGCTTAGAGGGTAAAGCATCGGCCTGCAATGCGGGAGACCCGGGTTCAATCCCTGAGTCGGGAAGATCCCCTGGAGAAGGAAATAGCAACCCACTCCAGTACTCTTGCCTGGAAAATCCCATGGACGGAGGAGCCTAGGAGACTGCAGTCCATGGGATCGCAAAGAGTCAGACACGTATAAGCGACTTCACTTTCCTTTCACTTTCACTGGCCCCAGATCAAAAAAGAAAGAAATTAACATTTTATGTACCTTACATCAGATTCTTATTTATTGATGGAAGCCATTAGTTAATAACTTTTCCTCAAAAATCACAAACACTAAATTTCATAGAAACATTTTAAGTTTCTATGGTTAAGTAAAGTGCTGAGCACACAGAGAAAGAACAGTAACCTCCTTTAAGATCCATAAGAGAGCGGAGGACACAGGGAAAATTGCTGCCCTAAGACTGGAGAGACAGATAGGCAAATAGCCGGAAGGCATGTCTTTAGAAGAGATTTAAAGTGGAAACCACCATGGGGAACAGTTTGGTTAGGAAACCCTGAAATGTAGTTGCTAAAATACTAAAGCCTTAGTGCAGAAAACTCAGAATTAAAACCCCCCAGGAGACCTGTTTAAATGGGCCCCCACAATAATGTGAGATTTACCCCTAGGAGCTTAATCAGGTTTCCTCAGTAAAACATCAGAGAAAAAATATCTTTTGCTTCTGGCAAAGGGGCAGGACAGATGGGAGAATAATTTTGAAATATACCACTGTATTCTGTTCTTTTTAACAAGGCCTTCTCTCAGGGAAAACTAGTTATCCAAAGTCTAACCTGCTGGGATATTATCAGATGTGGGAGAGAGAAAACACTCAAACTCATTAAAGTCATTCTGTTCCTCCCAAGGCAGTAAAGAATCTCTGAGAAACTATTATGAAATCTACATTCCATGGGCATAGGTTCACTAAAAGACTGAGACATAATCATAGGACAACAAAATATTTACCTTTCTTCCACACATTACAACGTATGATTCCAAGTGTACTGACATTCTGAAAAAGGCAAACCTATGGAGAAGGGAATGGCAAACCACTCCAATATTCCTGCCCAGAAAATTCCATAGACAGGGGAACCTGGTGGGCTATAGTCCATGGGTTCCCAAAGAGTTGGACACAGCTGAGTGACTCACACACACACACATGGAGACAGTAAAAGGATTAGTGGTTCCAGGGGGTTGGTGGGGGAGGAGGGAAGAACAGGATACTTCGTGCCTTGAAAATACTCTGTATGAGACTATAATGGTAGATACATGTCATTACACGTTTCCAAACCCATAGAATGTGCATCAAGAGTGAATTGTAACATACACTTAGGACTTTGAGTGCTTACGATTATGAAAGTAGGTTCATCAGTTATTCAAAACTGTACCACTCTAGTGAGGGATGTTAATAATGTAAGAGGCTATGGAGTGTGTGGGAGCAGGGGTTATATGGGAAATCTCTATACCATCCCCTAAATTTTGCTGTGAAACTTAAACTGATTTTAAAAAACCTTTTTAAAACCCTATGATCCTATTATATATGTGTGTGCACGGGTGTTAAGTCACTTCAGTCGCGTCAGACTATTTGCAACCCTATGAACTATATAGCCCACTAGGCTCCTCTGTCCGTGGGATTCTCCAAGCCAGAATATTGGAGTGCGTTGCCATGCTCTCCTCCAGGGGATCTTCCCAACCCAGGGATCGAACCTGCATCTCCTGTATTGGCAGGTGGTTCTTTACCACTAGCCCCACCTGGGAAGCCCCCTATTATACATACGATTTAGTAATGTAGTAAACTGTATAATAATACAAAGAAAATACAGGTGTAGCTAACGTGTATGTGTGTGCATGTGTTCAGTCAAGTCTGACTCTGTGACCCCAAGGACCATAGCCCGCCAGGCTCCTCTGTCCATGGGATTCTCCAGGCAAGAATACTGAAGTGGGTTGCCATTTCTTCCTCCAGGGGATCTTCCCCACCCAGGGATCAAAGCCACATCTGCTGCGTCTCCTGCACAGCAAGGGGATTCTTCACTACCTAGCCACCTGGGAAGCCCATAGCTAACACCTTTATCATGCTTAATGGATGTACTGTTGTAAGTTCTTTAAATATTTACATGTTTCATTATTTTTAAAAAAATTAATCCAATTATTCTCCTCAATTTACATATGAAAGTGTATCAGGAAAACAAACACCCAGGCAGTTAAGTGCCTTGTCTAATGTCACACAGCTAGTTCAGGACAGAGTTGATACAAAACTAACCCTATAAATGGAACAAAAGTGCATGTCTCTCCATCAGCATCAAGTACACACAGAAGATGAGCCCTTACTGTCTCATGGTACAGAGTCACTATTTTTGGATAAAAGAGAGAAATCCCTGCTCAGGTCCACTACTGAATTCTTCTATTTGTATACTGACAATTTTTCCCCCTCCTTCTCAAACTCTTTCTGCAGCTCTTCCTCATTGTCTCCAACAATAGTGCTGTGGTAAAATAACAATTCAACTACCAATCTCTTAGTGAGAAAGACTCACAAAAAAGGGGGCTATGTTATACAGGCACAATTTTGCCCCATGTGCTTCTGCCATTTATCCACCTTTCCCCCCATGAAAATATTAAAATAGGATAAATGTATTGGAAAAATATCTAGGGTAATAAATTCAGCAATCCTCCAATTCAAATCTGCCATCATGAGATATGAAACATACTGTAACCCGCCTTCTCTATTCACTTTGAGTTAGTTTTTTAATAAGACAGAATTTAAATATATTACTTGATTCAAGTTTATTTTGTCTCCCCAGTTGATATGAAGGTCATGAGTGAAAAAGAACAAAAGAGGAGGAGAGATATTAATAAATGTAGATAGAGCTGATATGCATTTTTCAGGCTAGGCAGAATATTAACAACATAATTATGTGTGCTCCCACAATTATTGTAGTATCCACCTCTGTAATATAGAGCATTCAATTAGTCTTTGGGTAATAGTTTTTCTTCTCAAGCATCACACATTTAAATAAGGGACAGATTTAAACTATGCTAACTCAATTTGATGGATTTTCCTTTTTTCTTAAGTTTACTTCCACTACCAGTTATTCACATCTTAAAACTTAAAGGTGTCTGTGAGACATTGTGCAACTTTGAAAGGTAAATAATATCACCCCTTGAAAAATGTTATTATTTTAAAAAATTATTCACTGGTTCTCCTAAATCTTTCAAATAGATTTTTAGGTTGGCTCTACTGAGTATGTATATTTGTTTTAAACTGTTTGTTGAAATTTTGGTAGAGAAAACAAAAAAAAAATCCACTGAACATTGATTATCCCTCAACACTACTTTAATGTTAATTATTCTTAATATGTATTGCTAAAGTATGTTCTAAAATAGCAACACCAAATACTATTTTATATCTTATCAGCAAAACATAAGCTTGACTTTAAACAGGACCTGATATATATTAATAGTACCTACCAATTAAAGTTACTTATTGTAATTGTTTCCTAATTTCTTACACCTTTAAAGTGTTATATGTGTTATACTTTGAGGGTTTGCTAGGTGGAAGCTGGAGTTTTCACTTTTCTTGTATTTGACTGTAACGGAAACTAAATATGTAGGAAAAGGTTGATATGTCAATTGTTTTTCTCCTTTATGTTCATTATATAAGGCCTGTGTTTCTCAATTAAATCTGTATTTTTTCTATTGCTTTTGACTGCACTTCTATGTTTGAGGAATTCTCCTAAACCCAGAATTTTGATGAACCTTCTTCTATAATATCAAAACATTGATGTTTATATCTTAGCTCAGTTACATATGGAAATTGTTTTGGTATGTGGCCAGGTAAGTGTCTGTGATCTTATTTTCTCTACTTCTCCTTTCCACATGCCACCTTTATCTAACATTTTCCACATATTTAATTATATCTCTCTTCTACTTTATTATTTGATCTTTGTAATTGATCCTTGTCTATTTTTCCTCTCTTGCTTTTGTACACCATTCCTTCACATTTACTTTCCTTAATTAAATCTGACATTCAACATCTACTTCTCCTCCATTCAGTGACCCATATTTACCCTATTTCCCCCCATCTGGTCGTAAAAATTGTTGCAAAATGTTACACCTCAGTAATTCTTTCTAATTCCAGGAAAGAGGGCATAAGCAGCACAGATGAAGACAGAATTAATCAAGTATATTAGTGGATTACTTAAAATAAATCCAGTTTAATGTAACTGTAAAAGACTACGTTGCTTATTTTAACAATAGATACATTGGAAGTTTTCATAAATTAATCATTTAAACTCTACTAAACTAAAATGTGAAACATAAGATCCTGAATGCAATAGAGAAAAAATTAAAATTTTGACTTAACTACATATTTGAAAGGCATGTATGAAAATTGTAAGATAAAAAGGCAATCTCATATATATTTATTAAGCATTCATAATAAATAATTGCCTTAATTGAGAAAATAATATCAGGGCAGAAGCCATACTGAATCAACTAGGAAAGCTTTATAAAAAAACCTCAAATGGCATTACTTTTCAAAGAAGAGATTCAAAGAATGAAAGAAGAGAAGAGCATTTCAGAAATTAAAAATGAAAACTGCTATCATGCATAAAGTAGTTACCATGGTCAGATGCTGCTGTTTATTCCTCAAAAAAATCATGAGAAACATATTGATTTTATGGATAGGAAAACTGAGGCATAAAAAATGTCAGGAAATGTGTACAAAATCATACAGATAGCAAGTGGCAGACTGAACCTACGTGACCAGCTCCAGAATCCATGCTTTTAACCACTACTCACTACTTTCAAATAGATGTTGACTCTTAAATAGGTGTGAGATATGCTAAGAACACAAGAAAGAATTA
Source organism: Cervus canadensis (assembly GCF_019320065.1). NCBI lineage: Eukaryota > Metazoa > Chordata > Mammalia > Artiodactyla > Cervidae > Cervus > Cervus canadensis. Next base: position 31,909,620 of record NC_057404.1, read on the forward strand.
TCTTGATGAAAACAAGAATGTAAAGAAATAAGAAATCAGGCCGAAGAGGCATATTGGGGCTATTTTGTAGATTGGAATATGGATAACCTTGATTGTAGGTCTTCGTTCTGGAGAATTATTTAAATAGGGAAATTCTGATTTAAGAAGATCTGCAAAAGGTTGTATGAAGAATAGAGATTGAAAACAGGGAGATCAATATTCAAGGCATAAGAGCTTGATTACAGGGAAAAATAATTATTCATAATATATTATTATGTAGTTATGATCTATACTGTATGTTTGCCCTGTAACTCTACAACTATCCCAACTATCTGTAGTATGGTATGGAGAAAATTGTAATAATTAGAATCTCATCAGCAGCCGTCTCAACATTGTACATATTAAAACATCTTTACTTTTCATCAGAATTTCTTCAAGAACTTTCTGTAATTGACATTTCCATTTCTTCATTTCCCATTCTCTCTTCCATCTATGCCAATTGGATTTCCACCTTCATTTACACACAATTTCTGAAACAGTACTTGTAGAGGTCTTCAATATTCTTTATCTTACTAAACCTGATTGTTTCTTTGGGTTTCATACCTCCTTGGAACTTACAGCAGATTTGACACAATAAACTATTCCCTTTGTCCTAGAACACTTCTCTTGGTTGATACATCACACTCCTGATTGAGTGCCTTCTTCTCTACTTCTTTTGTTATCTGGACTCCTCTGATAGGCCTCTAGATATAGATGACTTTCAAATAATTCTCTGGCCTATATCTCTCCACTGTATCCAGGTTTATAGACCTCACTTCTCCGACATTTGCACTTGATTATTTATTAGGCTTCTCTAACTAAACATAGGGAAACTGGAAATATTTGTTTCCTTCAAAAATCTCTCTACAAATGTTTCCACTTCATTAGATGGTACCACCATTCAGTCAAGTTAAGACCTAGGAATTTTCCTTAATTTTTCCTTCTCCTTAAATCCCCTCCTACAACCCAACTATCACTCTTTTCAGTTTTAACTCCCAAATATATCTTATATATTTCCACTTTTTTCATCTTTACTGCTATTACCCAAAATCAGGCCATAATGACTTCTATCCTAGACTTTTACAGTTGTTTACCTGTGTCTTCTTTTATGTTTCTACAGTTCATTCTAAATGTAGAAGCCACAATTATCTTTCAAAAACATAGTTCTCACATTTTTGCTTAAAATTTTCTATAGCTTTCCATTGCAATTTGGATAAAACACAAAAACTTTATGTGGCTTATAACAAACCTACATGATCTGACTTCAGAGTACTTTTTTGACTTACTACTATTTCTGTGTCATTGCTCATTAAGCTCCAACCACAGCAGACTTCTTTGGATTCCTCAAATTCTCAAATCTTATTTTGACCACCACGACTTTCCACTCATTAATCTCTTTGTCCTTTTGCATCAAACACTCCATCTCTGGGTCTTCAAATAACTCCCAGTTGGAAATTTCTTGCCAATCATCTCTCAACTCAAACAGTCATCAGAGAAACCTTCCCTGATCATCCTGTTTAACATACCATTGTCCTTTTCTCCCCTCAGCCTCCAATCCCAATTATTCTACAACATACCACTTTATATTGTCACAGCACTATCATGAAATTATTCTGATCATTTATGTTTAAATCCTTTCTTATTTAGAATTTAACTTTTTGAGAGCAGGGACTCTTATTCACTATTCTAGTCCTAGTCCATTGCACAATGTCAGGGGTGTAATAGATTTTCAATAAAACTTGCTAAATAACTGAATGTATGAACCATAGCTTAAATAAATTTTTCTTCTTTCATTTTAACAACACTTCCACTCTAGTTTTAGAAAAGTAGATCTTCATCCACTACTAGTACCTGAGTTCATATTTTGAGTCCTTTGCTAGTAGTATGTATAGTATTTTGGTATCGTCTAAGTCTTTCTGGAGAGTTAGATCCCCAACATCTAACTTCACTGCTATTCCAATGAACATCTGAGGTTTTTTTCTCCTTGTTTCCAGATTTCTGTCAATTTTTGACTATGTCTCATTAATTCTGTGTGGTCTCAAAACTCTGGATTTCCTCAAACTCTCCCATCCTACAGCAAATAAAACCAATTTAAAGCTAGTCCATGATATTTATAAGGGAACATGAGCTGCATTTTGTAACCAATGATGAGAGACTAAGTAGAAAAAAAAGAGAAGGTGGAATCTAGTACCACTTGAAAAAATAAGTAAACTAATTTAATTAACATGGAATTTATAAGTAGCCAATGAGCACTTAAAGATATGGATAAATTAGGAAGAAACAGACAGGAGAATTATGCATAAATATTATAGTTCAATCTGTGGATGTGAAAATTTTTAAATAAAAAGAATAGGAGGAAATTTAGGACTAGTCCTTATAACAAGGTGACAGTCAAGAAGTGGGAGAAGGACTCTGGAAATGAAAGAAATAAAAAATAATAGCATCAAAGAGGTTAAGAAGATAGACTTTTTGAGATAGCACAGCTTCTCATTTTCCCTCTGCTTTATTCAATTCTTTTAAGGGGTGCCTCTTCAAAGAGTAGACCTCAATAGTTCAAAATAACCTTGGATTTTGTGAAAAATTTAGATTCTTGACCTCACCCAGTATCACTGAATCAGAATCTCTGAGGTTAAGGTTCATAAATCACAACTATTAATTAACTCCCCAAGTTATTATGAGGCATGTGAAAGTCAAAGAAACACTGCTTCAAAGACTTAATTCAAATTCTATAGTTAAGGTTTGCATGGCTTGAGATTTATGATAAAAATGACAAAGAAAAAGCCTAGATGCCCTTTAAAATGCATTTTTGGTAGTTTCTAGGTGACAAAAGTCAGACTGAAACTGAATGTTGCTCAGTCATGTCTGAACTCATGGACTATACAGTCCATGGAATTCTCCAGGCCAGAATACTGGAGTGGGTAGCCTATCCCTTCTCTAGCGGATCTTCCTAACCAGGATCTCCTACATAGCATGCATATTCTTTACCAACTGAGCTATCAGGGAAGCCCAAAATCAGACCACAGAGGATTAAGTAGAGAGTAAATAGTGAAGCAATAGATATCATATATATGTATTCCTGGCAGTGAAAACAAAAAAATATATAATTGCATCTAGAGGTTTCAGCAGGGGTAATAAAGGGCATTTATGTTTTTCCTAAATTGGATAATGTGAAAACAGCAAAGGACAAGTTAGTAGTCAGAAAGTTTGAATGTATTACCAATAGCACTTTTAAAAATTTAAGGATAATTCAGTAACTAGAGTTTTTTCAGCATATTTTAAAATATATTTACTTATATGAATAATATTTTCCTAAAAACAAGGAAAATCTGATTATATGTACTCGATGTAACGGAAAACATTATGTCTTTGTAGGAGACAAGTTGCAATCATGGTTTCCTGTATATCTTTACAAAAATTGTTTGCTCATACAAAAATCATTTCACTAAATAACATGCCTGATGTATTACTCTTTGCATTTGTTATAGATTTGGATAATAAAAACTCTTTCATTGATCAATCAGACATTTATGGAATACAATTGTGCAGTCAGAACTTTAATGTGTTCTCTGTAGAATCAAATGTCTAAGAGGGGATCTTTATTCTCAAAGAGCTTAAAGCCTTTATAACGAAAATGATGATAATAGCTAACACTTATTGAGCCCCCATAGGAACTTTTTAACATTCTTTATTTGACTTAATGCTCCCAGCTATCCAGTGAGGAAGGTAAAATTATCAGTATTATCTCTAGTTTATAGGTAAGGGACCTGAACTTAAATAACTTACTAGGGTCGTAGAGCAAGTTAGAGAAAGAGATGGGAGTCATGTCCAAAGTCCTGCCTTTAACTATTGAGTTATTCCACCTCCCCCGTGTAGACAGCAAAGACAAGCACAAATGAAAGGATATATATTATCAAACGTGAAGAGGCAATTTATTGCCTCATGCTGAATTATATAAATTTAGTGATTTTTGCTCAGAGAACAGAGAAAAGTCAGAGCTGGAACAGCTGAAATGAGTTCATGAAGAATTAGAAATCAGAGATTTTTGGACTTTTTTTTTTTTACTTTATTATTTGTGTAAGTATTTATGCTTCAACACAACTTTAAGTTCAAAAATAATAAAGGCACAAGAATAGGTTAGTGCACTTTCTTATACATGTACCTATTTACTTACATTTTGCTTCTCTCTTTCTCTCTCTGCCTTTCTTTCCCTCCCATATAAGCACAGCTCCTTGAGATTTATTCTATTCCATAAGAAAAACTGTGAACTAAAACAGATTATCTGATGCCCATAAATGAAAGAACAATGGAGGAACAGCACAGGGTAACTACTATGATCCCACCCATCTGAAAGAAGAAAACAACACTCACACCTTTAACTTGTCTAATTTTTCAATCCAGTCAGAAACATATTGCCATTTTTTTTTGATGAAGGCTCAATCATATTCCTAGAATTTGTTCTCTGTGACTCCTGCCATTCTTTAAGCTCTAAGACTCCTTTCTGAGCCATCTACACTTTTCCATAATGAGTGGACCATGTTTGCAACTGATCAGGCATCTCAGCTTATTTCTCATTCAAAAAAAATGGAGAGGGGGAGCAAAGGCCTCTTTTCATTTTGTATAATCTCCCTTGCTTTCAGTACCACTTGCTACAATTCTCTTACAAATCTCGTGAATTTCTTATATATCAGCTTATGAATACACTCAAGTAGATAAGAGTGACACCAACACTTCTCTAAGAGATAAGCCCTCCTATACCCGAGATTCCCTCTGAGGCTGCTGTGGGACCATACTCAAAGCCAGAGAGGGTCCTCCAGGAATCCTTAAGAGTATGGTCCCACAGCCTTATGCTCTTACTTAATTTGAGAATCGTCTGCCATCTGGAGAGGCTAGAAATGAGAAACTGTCTTGTTTTTCTACCAGAGTCCTGGTTCTAATATATTTAACAGTTTATTCTTAGAACATCTTTTTCTTCTCACATTTTATCATGGAAAATTGGAAGGCAAGTGGCACTTCCAATACTACTCTTGGAAATCTCTCTAGCATAACTCAACCCTATCACTAACACAATCAAAGGGAACACTGCTGCCACAATTTCCAACATTGAATGACAAGGGGCTCTTTTCTCAGGTTTCTAGTAATAAACTCCTCCCTCCCTCTCACCTGCAGCCTCCTCTAGTCCCTTTACCTTTTCCAAATCCTCTTTTCAAATTCCTTTTAGCTTCCATTTACCTCACAGCCCCAAAGCCAAAGCTGCATGTTTTATGTTTCGGTTACACTAGTACCCTACTTCCTGTATTAGAATGTTACAAGTGTTATAGGTATATATTCAGTTCAGTTCAGTTCAGTCTCTCAGTCGTGTCCGACTCTTTGTGACCCCATGAATCGCAGCCCGCCAGGCCTCCCTGTCCATCACAAACTCCTGGAGTTTACTCAAACCCATGTCCATCAAGTCGGTGATGCCATCCAGCCATCTCATCCTCTGTCATCCCCTTCTCCTCTTGCCCCTCAATCCCTCCCAGCATCAGGGTCTTTTCCAATGAGTAAACTCTTCGCATGAGGTGGCCAAAGTATTGGAGTTTCAGCTTCAGCATCAGTCCTTCCAATGAACACCCAGGACTGATCTCCCCCAGGATGGACTGGTTGGATCTCCTTGCAGTCCAAGGGACTCTCAAGAGTCTTCTCCAACACCACAGTTCAAAAGCATCAATTCTTTGTCTCTCAGCTTTCTTCACAGTCCAACTCTCACATCCATACATGACTACTGGAAAAACCATAGCCTTGACTAGATGAGCCTTTGTTGGCAAAGTAATGTCTCTGCTTTTTAATATGCTGTCTAGGTTGGTCATAACTTTCCTTCCAAGGAGTAAGCGTCTTTTAATCTCATGGCTGCAATCACCATCTGCAGTGATTTTGGAGCCCCCCAAAATAAAGTCTGACACTGTTTCCACTGTTTCCTCATCTATTTCCCATGAAGTGATGGGCTATACTAGATCACTACAAAATTTAGCAGCTTCAAACAACCACAACCATTTATTTTCTTTGCAAATTGGCAATTTGGATATAGGTCAGTGGGAATGGCTCACTTTTGCTCTGAACAACATCAGTTAGGGAAGCCTCACTAAGATTATGGGGTATGCTTTCAGAACAAGTATTCACCTCCCTAGCAAGTGGATGCTATCATGGGTTAGCTCACAACATGGGCTGAGAATTCAGTTCCTCTCCAAAGACTGCTTTGATTTCCTCAACGGTGTTGGTAGGATCCAAGAGCAAGATCCCAAGAGAGTAAGGGAGAAGTGCATGGAACTTTTATGATTTAGTTTCAGAAATCACATTTTATCACTTTTATCATAATCTATTTATTGAGGCAAACACAAAGTTTTGTCCAAGTTCAAATTAAGAACATAAAGATTCTACCACTTGAGGAGAAAAATGTATGTTCTTTTGTGTCTGGCTTTTTTTCTTCATAATGATTGTGAATTTCATTTTTGACATTACTTCATGTATAAATCTGTACAATCTTTGTATAGCTATGTATTATATGTTTACATTACAATGTACACATGTATATTCCATGACTCATTAATCCATTCTATTTTTGATAAACATTTGTGTTTTTTCCAGTTTGGGAGTTACTGTGGATAAAAGTGCTATGAACTTTCTCTTATGAATCTTCTGTAGGCCTCTGTTTCATTTTCTTAGAAAATTTTTAATACTTACAATTGATCTGTCTTAGTGTGTTTATATTTGACATCTTAAGAAACTAATGAATTTTTCAATAGGTATTATACAACTTGGCATTTCCTTCAGCAACGCATGAAGGTCCTCATTGCTCCACTTACTCACCAACACTGGTGCTGACAGAACTTTTAATTTTGGCTAGGTTATTGGGCATGCTGTGATACTCATTATAGTTTCGATTTGCATTTATTTGAGGAGATACTGAGTACTTTTCCATGAGATTATTGTACATTGCAGTATAATCTTCAAATCTGCCTTTCAAAAGATATTTTCAAGTGTGCTGCTATTTTTAAAAAAATTTGTTTACCTTACTGAGGCATAGTGCTTAGTTGCTCAGCCGTGTCTGACTCTTTACAACCCACTGAACTATAGCCTACCAGGCTCCTCTGTCCATGGGATTTTTCATGAATACTAGTTAGTTCAGTCCATTTGAGTGGTGCAGTGGTGTCCAACTCTTTGCAACCCCATGGACTGCAGCATGCCAGGCTTCCCAGTCCATCACCAACTCCCGGAGCTTGCTCAAGCTCATGTCTATGGAGTCGGAGATGCCATCCAAACATCTTAACCTGGGCATCCCCTTCTCACTAGAGGGGTTGCCATTTCTTTCTCCAGGGGATCTTCCTAACCTAGGGACTGAACCCACATCTCCTGTGTCTTCTACGCTGCAGGTGGATTTTTTACCTGCTGAGTCATTGGGGAAGCCCTATTTAGGCAAAGAAATTATGTTTTCTGGACCTAATTTCTTTGACAAATACGTTTTTTTTTTCCAGTTTTCTTCCTAGTTTCTGGCTTACTCTTTTGTTTTCTTTCCTTTTTTTTAATTTGTATTTTTTTATTAATTTATTTTTTATTGAAGGATAATTGCTTTACAGAGTTTGCTGTTTTCTGTCAAACTTCAACATGAATCAGCCATAGGTATACATATATCCCCTCCCTTTTGAACCTCCTTCCCATCTCCCTCCCCACCCCACCCCTCTAGGTTGATAGAGTCCCTGTTTGAGTTTCATGAGCCATACAGCAAATTCCCATTGACTATCTATTTTACATATGGTAATGTAAGTTTCCATGTTACTCTTTCCATACGACTCACACTCTCTTCCCCCTCCCCATGTCCATAAGTCTATTTCTCTATGTCTGTTTCTCCATTGTTGCCATGTAAATAAATTCTTCAGTACCATTCTTCCATATATATGTATTAGAATATGGTATTTATCTTTCTCTTTCTGACTCACTTCACTCTGTATAATAGGTTCTAGGTTCATCCACCTCATTAGAACTGACTCAAATGCATTCCTTTTATGGCTGAGTAATATTACATTGTGTATATATACCACAACTTCTTTATCCATTCATCTGTCGATGGATATCTAGGTTGCTTCCATAGTTTAGCTATTGTAAATAGTGCTGCAATGAACAAAGGGATACATGTGTCTCTTTCAATTTTGGTTTCCTCAGGGTATATATGCCTAGGAGTGGGATTGATGGGTCATAAGGTAGTTTTATTCCTAGTTTTTAAAGGAATCTCCATACCATCTTCCATAGCGGCTGTATCAATTTACATTCCCACCATCAGTGCAAGAGTGTTGTCTTTTCTCTATACCCTTTCCAGCATTTATTGTTTGTAGACTTTTTGATGAGGGCCATTCTGACTGGTGTAACATGATATCTCATTGTAGTTTTGATTTGCATTTTTCTGATAATGAGCAATGTTGAGCATCTTTTCATGTGGTTGTTAGCCATCTGTATGTATTCTTTGGAGAATTGTCTGTTTAGGTCTTTTTCCCACTTTTTGATTGGGTTGTTTGTTTTTCTGGTATTGAGTTGTATGAGCTGCTTGCATATTTTGGAAATTAATCCTTTGTCAGTTGTTTCAGTTGCTATTATTTTCTCCCATTCAGAGGGTTGTTTTCACCTGCTTATAGTTTCCTTTGTTGTTTGTGCAAAAGCTTTTAAGTTTAATCAGGTTCCATTTGTTTACTTTTGTTTTTATTTCCATTACTCTAGGAGGTGGGTCATAGAGGATCTTGCTTTGATTTTTGTCATCGAGTTTTCTGCCTATGTTTTCCTCTATGAGTTTTATAGTTTCTGGTCTTACATTTGGGTCTTTAATACATTTTGAGTTTATCTTTGTGTATGGTGTTAGAAAGTATTCTAATTTTATTCTTTTACATGTAGCTTTCCAGTTTTCCCAGCACCATTTATTGAAGAGGCTGTCTTTGCCCCATTGTATATTCTTGCCTCCTTTGTCAAAAATAAGGTACCCATAGGTGCATGGGTTTATTTCTGGACTTTCTATCTTGTTCCATTGGTCTATATTTCTATTTTTGTGCCAGAACCATACTGTCTTAATGTCTATAGTTTTGTAGTATGACCTGAAATCAGAAAGCTTGATTCCTCCAGCTCCTTGATTCCTCAAGGCTGCTTTGGCTATTTGGGGTCTTTTGTGTTTCCATATGAATTGTGAAATTTTTTGTTCTAGTTCTGTGAAAAATGATTTTGTCTATTTATTTAAAAAATTTTAACTGAATTTTGTTTTGATCTATTGGTAAGAAATAATAACCTGCCCCTCAGCTGCAAAAATACACTGCAATGATTTATTCTAGAACATCTTTAAATTTAGCTTTTGTGTTTAGAGTTATTATCCATCAGAAATTAATTTTTGTGTACAGTATTAGGTAGGGTGAGACTGTGTTTGGTTTCTTGTTTTTTTAACATATTAATAACACAAATACCATTTTTTTGGGGGGGGGATGATCATTCTCCATTGATTTACTCTGCTGCAAAATTCAATGGGCTATGTGAGAGTTTATTTCTGGACTTGCTCTTGTTCTCCATTGATCTATTTGTCTATCATTACACCAACACTACACTACCTAGATTGTTGTAGTTGTAATCACATGTTAATTTTGGAAGTCAGTCAGTTTGAGTCCTCAAAATTTTTTCCTCTTTTCTGAGACTCTTTTGGCTATTCTAGGCTTTCAATATTTCATTATTAAATTTAGAAGAAATTTATCTATGCCTATAAAAAGGCTTCTGTATTCATGATTGTAATGGTGGTAAATTTTAGATTGATTTGTGGGAGATTTAATATCTAATCTTCCAAACTATGAATATGGTATATCTTTTTCATTTAGATCTTAAATTTTTCTCATTCATAGTTTATAGATTTTTGGATAGATTTGCATATTAGGTTTATTCTTAAATATTTCATATTTTATATTGTCATAAGAAATTGTCTTGCTCATTTTTCAATTTTTTTTTCTGTTATCTAAGAATATAATTGAATTTTTTTAGTTGACCATGAATAATTCTGACACCTCACTAATCCCTTTTAATAGGTATAGTAATTTGTCATTGTTGTTGTTTCCTTCGGCTTTTATACATAAATATGTTATCTGTGAAGAGGTACATTTTCTCTTCTTTTCTGATTTTTCTTTTGAAAAAAAAATTATTTATTTGGCTGTGCCAGGTCTCAGTTATGGCACTTGGGATCTTTGACCTTTGTTGCAACATTAAGGGTCTTTAGTTGTGGCATGTGGGATCTAGTTCCCTGACCAGGGATTGAACCTGAGCCCCTGTATTGGCAGCACAGAGTCTTAGACACTGAATCAGCAGGGAAGTCCTTCTTTTATTTAAAAATAACACTGGTATAACCAGTGGTATAGGATTTCCACTAGACTGGTGAATGTTTCAAGAGAGACTATATACCCTTGGTTTGTCCTGAATCCTACAGGTAATGTGTCCAATGTGATAACAGCTGTAGGACTTTTATGTGCTGAAAAAAAAATATAGTTTGATTTCCTAACACCCAATACTTCAGAATATAATTTTATTTGGAAATAGGGTCGCTGAAGATGCAGTTAGTTAAAATAAGGTCAGAGAATAGTAGAATGCACTCCTAATCCAATTTAACTGAGATCTTTATTAGAACATAGCCATGTGATACACACAGGAAGCATGCATTGTAAAGATAAAAGCAGAAGTTAAACAACTGCAAGCCAAGGAATGTCAAAGATTGCTGGCAAAACACCAGAAAATTGAAAGAGATAGGAAGATTATCTTATAGGTTTCATAGGGGACATGACCTGGGCAACACACTGGTTTCAGACCTCCAGCCTCCAGAACTATAAGATGACAAACTTCTGTTTACCATCTGAATACATAGTGACTCAAAGCAATACTTATTGTTGTTCACAAGCTTATGGATCAGCTGTGCAGTTCTTGTGATCTGGTTCAGTCCCAGCTGATTTTACTTGTGTTTGTTCATGTCTCATAGGTCAGCTGGCAAATGGAATGAGAGTTGCCAGGTCCAGGGTGGCTTTATTCATATGTGTAGTAGTTGACTGTTGGTTGTGATGGCAGAGTCCCTTCCCTTATCCAAAAAGCCTATCTGAAGCTTGTTAACAAGATGACACATTTTCAAAAGAGAGAACATATTAGCACAAGGCCTCTTGAGTTTAGTTTCACACCTGGAATGACATCACTTTTCCAGCATCCTACAGTTAGATCACATCACAAAGCTAGTATAGATTATACCTCTTGATGAGAAGACTTGCAAAGGCATACTAAAAGGTGTGGATGCAGGAAGGGAAAAGACTTGTGCTTGCATTTTCAATATACATAGCTAAAGCTCCTCAATCACTAAACAAAAGTTAAATTCCTAAAGTTTAGGGGTTTTGGAGAGATACAGTTAAAAAATTAAAATGAAGGCCTCTGTTTATTTTTGGTTATGACAGAATAAGTGGTATTAGACTTGCCCTCCTTTGGAAAACAGCTGTAAAACTGATCATATATATGAAGCAAATTTTTTCACACACTGAAAAATAGGCCAATTGGTTGCCTGTCAGCTGTGGCAACAGGGTCATTTTTATCATCCAGGAGCCTAGCTCATGCTTGTTAACATTGTGATATTAACCTTCATGATGCCACAAATGTAATTTCTGCTTTTCTTGGACCAGTGTTATTAAGCTCATTACTCTCTACTCACTCTTCAGATGAATATGATTTCTGTACATCTGAAGAAGTCCAAAGTTTTGGGTTGTTCCAGATAACAGTACTATGATGATTCTCTCCTATAAAACTTGACTGTTGATATATACCTAAGCCTGAAATCCAATTTCTAAATGTGGCACAGTAAATAAACAAACTGACTGGATTATATAGGGACTTTATACTGATTTGATTTAAAAGATTAGTGTTAACCTTCACCCTAACTTTTCAGGAGATTTAGCCTCAGGAAAGTAGAGAATTAAGAGAATTTTACATTTAATAACTTTGTATACCTTCTAAAATACCTGCATACTGCATGTTGAAAATTAACTTCTCTCTTATCCTTTATGTCTGATTTCTGGCTCTGGATTTTTAAAAAATCATTCTCTTAACAACAACAAGTCTATGGTTCTTAATTTTGAACAGAGTTGCTTTCTGCTGGTCATCTCAAAATTGAAAACATAATTCAGGTTTATATTAATTATCTGGGGATTCAGATTTCATTTTAATAGAATATAATTACTTTATCCAACAAAACAACCCTGAGATTAGTGATTATCAGGAGTAGTAACCAGCTAGTAAGAGCTTCAGCTTTGGCCTTGAAAAATCAAATGCCTGCCAAATTTGGTTCCCTCTAGGGTTAAATCTGACTATTGAAAAAGGATAAAAACTCAGATGTATAGAGACACATTTTTCTTACCAATAAGAAGAAACAAAAGTTAAAGACAATAGTAAAATGATCTGTATCCACAAAAAGCAGGTAAGTGATATAAACAAAAATTTGATGTAAAATATAATTTAAAAAGAGTAATTATGAGGGGAGGAGAGTAAATATGCAAGATTTTAAAAATGCATATGAAATTAAGAGATCAGCAACTTAAAAAATCATGTATAAACATAGTGATATATTAAAAACTTCACAGTAATCACAAAACCAAAACTATATAATAGCTATACACACAAAAAAGGAAGTGGTATCCAACATAATACTAAAGATAGTCATCATAAGAACTCATAAGAAAAGAGAACAAAGAGGAAAAAGTCTTAAAAGGCAAATCCAAAACAACAAAATGGCAAAAAAACATATATATCGATAATTACCTTAAATATAAATGACTAAATGCTCCAGCTAAAAGATACAGAGTGGCTGAATGGATACAAAAGCAAGACTAGTATGTATGCTGCCTAAAAGAAATTCACTCCAGATTGAGAGACACACACAGACCAAAGCAAAGAGATGAAATAAAGCATTCTATGCAAATGGAAATCAAAGGACAGATGGAGTAGCAAAACTTACATTAAACAAAATAGATTTTAAAATAAAGACTGTTATAAGAGACAAAGAAGGACACTACATGACGACCAAGGGATCAATCCAAGAAGAATATTACAATTGCAAATATATACATATTGAATATAGTACTATCTCAGTATATAAGGCAAATATTAATGGACATAAAAGGAGAAATTAACAGTAACATCAGTAACATAGTAATAGGAGGGGGCTTTAACACCCTACTTACATCAATAATGAAATATTAGCCTTAAATGTACATTAGACTAAATACGGGGAGGTGGTGCGGGGAGAGGGAGAGAGAGAGCATTCCAAAAGCAGCAGAATACACATTCCTTTCACATGCACATGAACAATTCTCCAGGAGAGATTGTATGTTAGGTCACAGAACAAGCCTCATTCTATTTTTAAAAATCAAGTCATATCAAGCATCTTTTCTGACCACCATGTTATCAGATGATAAATTAACTCCCCAAAAAACTGTAGAAACACAAACACTTGGAGGTTAGACAATATGCTCTAGACAAACAGTGGATCCCTGAATAAATCAAAGAGGAAATAAAAAAAAATACCTAGAGGCAAATGAAAATGGAAACAAGACAATCCTGTGGGATTCAGCAAAAGTATTTCTAAGAAGAGAATTTCCAGCAAAGCAAACTTACCTGAAGAAATAAGCAAAATCTCAAATAAACAACCTAACTTTAAATTTAAAGTTTAGAGAGAGAAGAACAAACAAAACCCAAAGTTCATAGAAGGAAAGAAAGCATAAAGATTAGAGCATAAATAAATAAATGAGAGGCTAAAATAACAATAGATCAATGAAACTAAAAACTAGTTCTCTGAAAAAATGAAATTAATAAAGCTTTATCTAGACTCATCAAGAAAAAAGGGAGAGGGCTGAAATCAATAAAATCAGAAAAAAAAAAGAAGTTACAACTGACACACAGAAACACGAGATAATAAGAGACTATTAAAAGTTATCATATGCCAATAAAATGGAAGATCTAGAGGAAATGGACAAATTCTTAGAAAGGTACAATCTCCAAAGACTGAACCAGAAAGAAAAAGAAAATATGAACAGACAAATTGCCAGTAATGAAATTGAATCAGTAATTTTAAAAACTCTCAACCAACAAAACTCCAGGACCAGACAGCTTCATAGATGATTTCTACCAAACATTTAGAGATGAGTTTAATACCTATCCTTTGAAATTATTTCAATAAATTGCATTGGAAGGGAAACTTTTGAACTCATTATACAAGGCCAGCATCACTCTGATACCAAAGCTAGACAAAAACATCACAAAAACAGAAAACTACAGATCAATATCACTGATAAACATTAACACAAAAATCCTCTACAAAATACTAACAAACTGACTCCAACAATACAGTAAAAGGATCATATAACATGGCCAAGTAGAACTTATGCCAGGGATGCAAGGATTTTTCAATATCCACAAGTCAAACAATATGGTATACCACATCAACAGGCTGAAGAATAAAAACCATATGATCATATCAATAGATGTAGAAAAAGCTTTTTGTAAAGTGTAACATCCATTTATGAATAATATTTCTTCAGACAGTGGGCATACAGGGAATATACCTCAGCAATATAAAGGCCATATGAGACAAACATTATCCTGAGGTATATATAACATCATACTCAATAGTGAAAACTTGAAAATATTTCCTCTAAGATCAGGTAAAATCAAGGGTGCCCACTCTCACCACACAGATGAAAGAAATTGAAGACAATACAATAAGAAAGATATTCCATATCCTTGGATTGGAAGAATCAATATTTTTTAAATGATCATACAGCCCAGGCAATGTACAGATTTAATACAATCCCTATCAATATATCAAAGACATCTTTCAAAGAAATATAATAAATAATTTAAAAAATTTTAAGGAAACATAAAGACCTTGAAAGCTAAAACAACCCTGAGAAAAAATAACAGAGCTGGAGGAATCATGTTCCCTGATTTCAGACTATTTTACAAAGCTACACTAATCAAAACTATATGGTAATGACCCCAAAACAGACACATAGGTCAATAGAACAGGATAGAGAGCCCAGAAATAAACTCATGATGGTCGATTAATCTACAACAAAAGAAACAAAACTAAACTTTAAAAATTGTGAATCACTATATTGTACACCCACAACATATATTATTGTACAGCAACTATACTTCAATCAAAAAAGAATGGAGCAAATAAACTCTTACTTTTATTTAACTTATCTCTTTAAAAGTTCAAAGAAACTTATGATTCCTCTTATACTATGCTCCTCTAGCCATATGTGATTTAAATAATGAAGTTCAACATTTGATCATATGTAAGTATCTCTGACATAAGAAATACTGGGTAGGCATACAAATAATTTCTACTTTTGGGAACTGTATTGGTATTCAACTTATTTGCATATGTAGAAATGAAATATATGCTGACAACTAGTGACTTAATACTAATTAGAAATTTGTTTTTGTATTTTACTGCATTACTTTTGTGCTGATAACAGTCTCAGTAGTAAGTAAACTATATTACTTTGACTCAACTTTCAGGATATTAGTGCCCAATGACAAATAGAAGCTGGTACTTGGGAAACTGAATAAACTCAATTAATATTTTTAATACCAAAAATTGTAAGCAAAAAGAGAACTTACACAGTTAATATTTTAGCACCTCTTTCCTTATCTGAAAGGACTTGGTTAATATTTTTCTTTTTATGGTATATATTCATTCTTATTAATATAGAGCTTTAATGATGTGAATAAAGTAACTCTAATCCTTGTCTTGAATAATTTTAGTGTAGGAAAAATATTTCTATGCTGTAAAAAATAATGATTGTGATCTCACTATCTGAAGATAATGAGAGGATTGTTATGTTTTATGAAAATTCAACTTCAAATTTTATTTTAAATTGCACATTTTCATTAGTTTCTAAGTTTGTCCAAAATATTTAAATAACATCATCGCTTTCTTTTCAAAAGAGTGCAAATAAAAATTCTAAAGTCTTACTAAAACTAAAGACACTTAGGTAAAACAGGAAAAGGGAGATAAAAGAAAAAATCAGTGATAAAGTAAGCAATCTTGTGTGTGTGTGTGTGTATGTGTTTGTGGGTGTTTGTGTGTGTGTGTGTGTGTGTGTGTATGAGAGAGAGAGAGAGAGAGAGAGTTTGTGAGCATCACACCTTAGGATTTTTCTATCCTCCCTCAATGAAGTGACATAGAAGAGACATAACAGAACTTCCTCTTTCTGACATATAACATTTTATTTCCAAATATTCCAAGTAAGAAAATTAGGCAATGAATTTTATAAATTAGAAAAATAATAATGCTATCTTAGATACTATGCGGGATCCTAATGATCTTTTTATACAGAAAAAGAAGACAAGTGTCCAGGTTGCATCTGAGGTTTCTTTGCAAAGATGACACTGTCCTCACAATGAGGACAGTGTCCTCTTTTCCAAAGACTTTCTTTACCCTGTAACTTAACAGGTAGGAAAACTAACCTCAGTCTTTTTGTGAATGATTATTCCACAAATACAGTGGATAGGAAACCTCTCTCTCCCATCTAGCAAAAGCATAGGTCTCAGTTTATTTCAATCATAAATTTGATATCTTGGTCTCTATTTTTCAACAAATATTTCATCTTCAGAATAATAAAGAGATAAAGAAAATAGTTAAATACAATCAGTATTACTCATTATTTAACAGGAAAAATTTCCAAAATTCAGAAGAATTTGTTTCCCTAAAAAAATCTTTTTGAAGAAAGATTTGTAGCATACTACTTTACTTAGATTTTAAAGATATTTTGTTTGTCCAGGTAGGATAATAGTATTTTTATGCCATGAGTTGTACATTATTTTACTTTTTGATAATCACACTATAAACAACCTAATTGCTAATCATCTTATTAATAACTTTTATCTTTTACCTTTGAATATGATTATTTTTATAAATCAACTACCATTTTGTAAACATTTTATATTAAAATTATTAAATAATATTTCAGATTTTACCTTTTTATTCTGTGAAACACCTAAACAGCAGGCTTTTTTTTCAATAAGAGGGGATAGAAGAAAAATGTATCTCCCCTAATAGGGGATCTGTTCTTTACATGCTAACATTTACCTTCATTATCCATTGCAACTGTGGATGCCACTTTTTTGATCTATTGTAACAACTGGTCAAAAATAGGATAAGAACTGACTGGAGATCTTCCTGTAGTATTTGGGTGCTATTATCCAATGGCCTGAAAGATCAGAAGAAAGATTAGTGTTATAACCTAAATAGTCAGATCTCCAAACATTTAAGAAATATTTCTTCCTTATTGAGTAAATACTTCAGTGTAAACCATCTCAGTCAAAATTAGAAACATTCAAATTTTACTAAAGAAAAATTTTTATAAGCAAAGTAGATAAAAAGGTCTTAATTAGAATACCATTTAAGAGATCATTTTTCAATCTGAATAATGTTTGCTATTTTTTAACCTCTATTTAAAAATACTTAGCTTATTTCACTAAATGAAATAAATGAATGAATTCACTAAATGAATCAGGTGGCTGCTGCTGCTAAGTCACTTCAGTCGCGTCCGACTCTATGTGACCCCAAAGACGGCAGCCCACCAGGTTCTGCCATCCCTGGGATTCTCCAGGCAAGAACAATGGAGTGGGTTGCCATTTCCTTCTCCAATTTAAAAATACACTTAGCTTATTTCACTAAATCAGTATAGGTGGCTAGAATACCCTATTTTGTAAGGCTATAGGACATTTTGTCTGGGATTTGAGGTTGTTTGCTTGGAAAGAATTCTCTTTTACCATGGTTACTGAAGAAACAGTATCATTCTTTTTAAGTTTATTTTTAAAACAAATACACATAATTTATAATGTTTTTTTTTTATTTTTTATTTTTTATTAGTTGGAGGCTAATTACTTCACAACATTTCAGTGGGTTTTGCCATACATTGACATGAATCAGCCATGGAGTTACATGTATTCCCCATCCCGATCCCCCTCCCACCTCCCTCTCCACCCGATTCCTCTGGGTCTTCCCAGTGCACCAGGCCCGAGCACTTGTCTCATGCATCCCACCTGGGCTGGTGATCTGTTTCACTATAGATAATATACATGCTATTCTTCCGAAACATCCCACCCTCGCCTTCTCCCACAGAGTTCAAAAGTCTGTTCTGTATTTCTGTGTCTCTTTTTCTGTTTTGCATATAGGGTTATCATTACCATCTTTCTAAATTCCATATATATGTGTTAGTATGCTGTAATGTTCTTTATCTTTCTGGCTTACTTCACTCTGTATAATGGGCTCCAGTTTCATCCATCTCATTAGAACTGATTCAAATGAATTCTTTCTAACAGCTGAGTAATATTCCATGATGTATATGTACCACAGCTTCCTTATCCATTCGTCTGCTGATGGGCATCTAGGTTGCTTCCATGTCCTGGTAGTTGTTTCTTTCTCATCATACCATCAGAACTAATGATTTTATCTTAATATACGAAAGAAATACTGTGCAAAAAGAAAATGTCATAACAGACACTGTTTGGTCATGATAAAAATATAGATCTACATTCTAAGAACAAATTATGCTTAATGTATCAAAGTATGATCTTTCAGGAAGGTTATAACATTTTTATACATTAGGTGTTTTGATGACAAGGGGTTTTTTAATTGAGGTATGAAAAACCTTAAACCTGTATAACTATGAAGAAATGAATATATGATCATAATTGAAAACATATATTCATTTGGTGACAACAGGCATGCAATAAGACATTTCCAAGTTGCCTAAATTCTCTATGTGATATTTGTGAGTAGGGCAGACTGTCTCCTTTAACTCAGTAGTTACTTCCACAGGCCTGAAAACCTTGGCAAAGTTGTTTCAAAAGGTGTGTGGAGGATGTAACGACTTGAATTGCAGTAACATTGGAATTTGGCTAACATTAACTTCCTTTTCTTTCCTGATAACTTTTGGGACTAGTACTCAAAGTAGAAAAAGAAATGTGAAATATTTTTTCTTTGAGAACATATTAATACACTCAGTAAAGTTCTGAGAATTTTAAAACCTCTTTAATGAAAAATTTTCTTGTTTTAATAGATGTTCATTTCTTTTGTTGTGGCTTTATGTTTGGAAAATTGGGGAGGATAGTGATTGTTTCTAGAAAAGTCAAATGTTTTCAAAAAAATTCAATAGCTTTGTTGAAGTGCCTTTTCTAGTCAATTAAAAGTAAAAAGGTTGATCAAATTAAGCAAATATGTATGATATCAATCAAGATTAGGGAAAGAAAATGATTAATCATTGAAACTTATGTTAGAATCAATGGGTTGATCTTGTTGGAATGTGCTACTCGTTCATTGGATGAACTGCACATTTTTTATTTATGCTCAAGCTTTTGAAATATTACAGTGAAGAATAAAGCATGAGTTTTTATGCATTATATGTTATTTTTAAAGTCACTTTTTAATACTCTGCTTCCCCCCTAAGCCATTGCTTTAGTTTTTCCCACAAACTTTGATATTTTGTATCTTCATTTTTATTCAATATTTTATAAGTTCTCTGTGTATTCCACTTTGACATGTGGGCTATTTAGAAGTATTTTGTTAAACTTTCAAATATATTTAAATATGTTTAAATTTCAAATATATTTCACTTTCCAAATGTCACTCTTCCATTGATTTCTACCATAATCTGCATGATTTTAAAGCTTTAAATGTGTTGCAGTTTGCCTTATGGCTCAGAAAAGGTTCTTTATTAGGAAATCTTCTCTGGGCACTTGAAAATAATGTATATTTTGCAGTTATTGAGTGAAATTTATATAAAGGCCAGTTAATTTGGATGATAGTGATGTTCAAGTCTTCTGTATGACTAACTTCTGTCTACTCCTTCTATTGATATGGATACAGCTACACTGAATTTTAGAACTATAATTGTGGGCTCCTGTGCTTTTCTTTTTAGTTCTCTCAATTTTCATTTAATGTATTTTGAAGGACTGTTGTCAGATTCATACAAATTTGGCTTTGTTGGGCCTTTTAAAATATTTAATCCTAATTTTATCATGTAAAATTATTTATCATTGGTTTATAGTCCTTGTTCTGATCTACCTTTTCTGATATTAATAGAATCAAATCAGTTTTCCCATTAGTTTATACGATATAGTCTTTTCAATTATTTTATTTTAACTTAGTTATAGTGATATATTTAAAGTGAATTTCTTATACAAAGCATATGTCTTTTTAAAATTTTTGACTGTGTTGGATCTTCACTGCTGTTGAGGCCTTTTTAGTTCTGGTGAGTGGTGTTACTCTCTGGTTTCAGTGCGCAGGCTTCTCATTGTGGTGGCTTCTCTTAATGTGGAGCAGTGCTAGGGCTTGTGGGCTTCAGCGGTTGTGGCACGTGAGCTCAGTAAATATTACTGCCAGGCTCTAGAGCACAGGCTCAATAATTGTGGCACAGGGGCTTACTTTCCTCCATGACAGGTGGGATCTTCCCGAATCAGGGATCAAGCCAATGTCTCTGGCATTGGCAGGCAGTTTCTTTGCCACTGAGCCACCAGGAAAACCCTAGAAAGCATACAGTTGGGACTTCCCTGATGGTCAAGAATCTGCATTGCAAAGCAGGGGACTTGGGTTCCATCCTTGGTTGGGAAACTAAGATTCCGCATGCCATGGGACAACTAAGCCTGTGTGCTGCAACTAGAGAGCTCACATGATACGAGAAGAGCCCTTGTGCTGCAACTAAGATCTGATGCAACCGAATAAATAAACAAATGTTAAAAAAAATGAAAGCATAAAGTTCGGTCTTTTTTTAAAAAAAAATCCAATCTGACAGTTTCAAACTTTATATTATCTATAAGTTAACCATTATCTCTATTTCTGGCTTGTTACCTATGGTGGTGGTGGTGGTTTAGTCCCTAAGTTGCGTCTGACTCTTGCGAACCCAGGGACTGTAGCCCTCAGTTTCCTCTGTCCATGGGATTCTCCAGGCTAGAATACTGGAGTGGGTTGCCTTCCTTTTCCAGGCTATCTTCCCAACCCAAGACTCAAATCTGGGACTCCTGCATTGTAGGGAGATTTTTTTTACCAACTGAGCTACCAAAGGAAGCTGCAAATTGTTAAGTCAGTTCAGTTCAGTTGCTCAGTAGTGTCAGACTCTGCGACCCCATGAATCGCAGCACGCCAGGCCTCCCTGTCCATCACCAACTCCCGGAGTTTACTCAAACTCATGTCCATCGAGTTGGTGATGCCATCCAGCCATCTCATCCTCTGTCATCCCCTTCTCCTCCTGCCTTCAATCTTTCCCAACATCAGGATCTTTTCCAATGAGTCAGTTCTTGGCATCAGGAGGTCAAAGTATTGGAGTTTCAGCTTCAGCATCAGTCCTTCCAATGAATATTCAGGATTGATTTCCTTTAGGATTGACTGGTTTGATCTCCTTGCAGTCCAAGGGACTCTCAAGAGTCTTCTCCAACACCACAGTTCAAAAGCATCAATTCTTCAGCACTCAGCATTCTTTATAGTCCAACTCTCACATCCATACATGACTACTGGAAAAAACATAGCTTTAACTGTAAAGACCTTTGTTGGCAAAGTAATGTCTCCGCTTTTTAATATGCTGTCTAGGTTGGTCATAGCTTTTCTTCCAAAGAGAAAGTGTCTTTTAATTTCATGGCTGTAGTCACCATCTGCAGTGACTTTGGAGCCCCCCAAAATAAAGTCTGTCACTGTTTCCATCATCTCCCCATCTGTTTGCCATGAAATGATGGGACTGGATGCCATGATCTTAGTTTTCTGAATTTTAAGTCAACTTTTTCACTCTCTCACTTTCATCAAGAGGCCCTTTAGTTCTTCTTTGCTTTCTGCCATAAGGGTGGTGTCATCTGCATATCTGAGGTTGTTGATATTTCTCCCAGCAATCTTGATTCCAACTTGTGCTTCATCCAGCCTCATTTTGCATGATGTACTCTGTATATAAGTTAAATAGGCAGGGTGACAATATATAGCCTTGAAGTACTCCTTTTCCTATTTGGAACCAGTCTGTTGTTCCATGTCCAGTTCTAACTGTTGCTTCTTGACCTGAATAAAGATTTCCTAGGAGGCAGATCAGGTGGTCTGGTATTCCATCTCTTTAAGAATTTTCCACAGTTTATTGTGATCCACACAGTCAAAGGCTTTGGCATAGTCAGTAAAGCAGAAGTAGATGTTTTCCTGGAACTCCCTTGCTTTTTCAGTGATTCAGTGAATGTTGGCAATTTGATCTCTAGTTCCTCTACATTTTTATAAATCATCTAATACTTTGTTATTTTTAGGATCAGAGCAATGTTCTCCTTTGGCTTTGTACATCCTAAGCATAAATGGAAATCTATGAAACATTTTAAAAAGAAAATATGTTTATTGTTGAGGGATATATTTTCCTTCATCATAGAAGTTCAAAATAGACACAGGGAATTCCTATTACAGCACAAAACAGAATCACTCCCCAGATACGTAGGTAGGGATAAACCAAACTACAAATCTACAATCTGGCTAATATAGCCATCCACAAAGAGAAGAGAGATAAAACAAAAAATATTTTTTGAAAAATAATATAACAGTACAACAAGGAATGTTCATTCTGTGCATAAAAGGGGGAAATTAACAGTTATATAAGTGTGAAATAGTCTGGGTTAAGTAACAGTTAATAATTTGTTACCTAGAAACCTCTTCATGTTTTTAATATGTTAATGTACACTCTAGATATCTAAAAAAATCTACTTAGTAGTTTTAATCTTACATGGTCAGTAAATCTCATCCCCCACCCTAGAACAAAGAATTCCCTAGAACACAATGTAAGATATGCTAGTTCAGATATTTCTAACTTCATAGGCATTAAAATTTTTTGTAAGATTGCTTCATTTTTATAACCTTAATACTGTGTTTAATTCTTTATGGTCCAGTTCTATCCTGATGAAATTTCTTACAAAGTGATAAAGCAGCATATTGTAAAAAAAAAAAAAAAAAGTGTTGACAATATGACTCATTTTATATTAGCAAACTTTAGATGAATTCTATCATATTTAATACAAAATTTAATTTTATCTCCCTTGCATTCTCTTTAGTCGTAACCACCATATTGTGAATAACTAAAGTTAAATTTGGGCAGATTCAAGTTTGGGCTTCTGTTGCTGAGATAATTTTTTATGTCATATCCCAAAAACCCTTTCAAAATATCCTTCATTATTTTTATACCAAGAGATAACCACTATTTGTGTTGTAAATGATGGGACTGGTAAATAGGTGAAATGATCTTACTAACAGACTACTTTGATACCTCAGTAATATGTTTATTCTGCAATAAATCAAGATACTCATGCTGTCTGAATTATACTCCATAGTATTTAAAATTTTTTATTTTATCATTTCACTTATGAGATAATTTATTTATTCATAATTAATTAAATGTTTAGATTCACCATCAATTTACAGGACCAACAAGGACTAAGGAATTTATTATATCTGATTCTATACTGATTATGTACTCTACGCACTAAGAAGTGAAATGAAATGTTTAGAATTTAAACACTACTTTGCAAACTCCTGTAAAGCCACTATGTGTGTGTGTAAATGACTGAATATTGACCAAACTTTTGTTTCTCTATTTAAATTTTTGCCCATGATATCTGCTATAAAATATATTTTAGGCTAAAATGTACAGTTTTCTATCGGCAGCATATTGCACAAACATACTTTGTATATTAGCTGCTTCTGTGCTCAAGAAATAAGTTTCAAAAGAAACAGTTAATTTCAGAATTAAAATGGTTAAACATGCGAAAATAATAAAATATGATTTTTAAAGGGTTAGATAATTGATATTTACTATAGTTGAAATCATGTATTTCTTTTTGCTTTTGACCTATTTGTTAGACATTTGTTTCAAATGATATGCCACACCAGAAGGATCAATCATATAATTCACAGACAATTTCCATCTTCCATGGCCAAGTGAAATTTCTTAACTCAAGATGTATAAAATAATTTTTCTGTAGAAAAAAATATATAGCTAAACAAACTTCATTTTAAAACTTTTTAACATTTACAGCAAAAATTTGAATGCTGTAATATATCACGGTGTTCTAATTATTCCTATTATAGGATTGACTGTCATATTATTAAAGATCATTCTATTGATGTTTAATTCTGAAGTAACTGATAAAATTTCAGAAAGCATGAATAAAGCAGATATAAGAGCATGATAATAGATATTTACTATTTTTGAAAGCTATAGAAGAAATAAAACTTCAGAAAATCAAGTTACCAAAAAAAGGTCACTTAAAGTATCAAGTTTACTTAAATATAGTAATTTGATTAATATGAGTTAATTATACTCTGGTAAACTGTTAAGTATTGAGACATTTCAAAAAAGTAAGCTGATTAAATCTACAACAAGCATGGCTGCCATCTTGTGGGGACAGGAAATAATGTAGTAAGGGGCCAATCTCAGTAAAGAACCTTTGTTGGCTTGTAAGTCATCATTTGACCTCCATACACCAACTGCTTGGTATTTAATATTAATATTCCACTTAAAATTCTACATCAACATCCAGACAGAACAGATAAAAGGTTTAAAGTAAAAGAGGTCTACCAATATATATAACTGAACTCTGGTTACTAAAATTTCAACATCAGGGCTAATGTATGGACAGTGGAAAAGTTATGAAATTCAAAGTTTTGACTTAACGTTAATAATAGATGAGTTTGGTAAAGTGCTTATATTTTAAAAATTATCAAATAATCTAGTTGCAAATTTGGTTGGAATTTGCATCACACTGAGTTAGAAGAAAATATGACATTGCTTTGGTAAAGCAACTTTATAGATTTAGGAAAAGCTTTGAAAGGGAGGAAGGAATTAAGAGCTTAATGTGGAGGGAAGCAAGGAAAAAAGGAAAGAGGGAAGAAAGGTAGGAAGGAAGGAAGGAAGAGAGGGTCACCAATCACTAGTGTTATGGGTAAAACAGTTTGACAGAGTAGAAAGTGATGAGTCTTACAAGGCTGACCTAAAAATAAAAGAACATGGTATACCCAATGTGAATATGTTATTATGGTATACAGGAATACGTGTAAGAATGATTTTCTTGAAGCATATTTAAAAGTAAAAAAATGTGTTTTCTAAGTTCAAGTCCTTAAACAAATTATCAGTAAAACTTCTGGGGCTAAGTTTCTCATCATTTTCTAGAATACCAGACATTGAATAATAGTGGCCTTAAGTTCCCATTGAGCTCCTAACTTCTTTGATCTACATAGTATAAAAGTTGCCTTTTCAGCCTCTCAAAACAAACAAACAAAAATTTTTCACTTCTGCAAATGAACAAGTCAATTATAATTTTATAATCATAAGTTATTATTGCTTGCATATATAGTCAGTTACTGCTCTTATAGATTTTTTCTTTCATATTCATGTTAAAGTTACATGATACTTAGACATCTTTTGTGTGCCTATCTGTATTTATAATATTAATCATACAATTATGGTGAATTAGAAAGAAGTACCAAAATGCATTATACTCCATTTTTTTCTATGGTATTCAAGTTAATTTTCTCCTAATTTTTAAGTACACTTCTCATACATTTACAGATTTTTATGCTAAAACAAAATAAATCTCTTGAGTAACTGAATATTATTGAAGAGTTCTTTAAAAATGACTAATGTAAGTTGACTTACTGATGTTATAACATCCTATGAGCAGTTAATTTTTAAAGTTAAGACACTGGTATTTTTAGTATTTTTTAAAAGTGAAAATGAAAAATTTGTATGTTCCACATATTTTCATTAAGTTGCTTTCTTTACACACAGTACATTGTAACAATTAAAGGAGATTGTAATTTCATGTCTCCTCAATAATGTAAATTAACATTCCTCCAAAATTATGTTTTTCCATAAAAAATCATTATATTTTGCATTTTAAAGTTGCTAAGATTACCGACCATTTCTTCAAATTATTGATGTTCACATCACAACTAATGACTGAAGTAACAGTCTTCACATAGAAACAATAAATTCATAAATCATAGTTCAATTATATTTTTATTCCAAAAATTAATCATTGGTTATAAAACTTTAGTAAATGAAAGATGTGTTTTTTCTCCAAAATATGTTATAATGTCGAAGTTTTGAATTTCAGTGCAGCAAACTACTTGTGTGATAACGCATGAATTACAGCTAAGTTGCCTTTACTAGACTAACAAATAGATTTCATCAAAAGCCTATATAAAAGTGGAGCCAAGGAATTTGTTAATTTTTCCCTCTAGAACTTAACATCTAATTTACAGATTAAAAGGCTGACTAAATATTAAATCATGATATGCAATTTTCTAAAATAGAAAATATAGTTAACACAAAAATCAAAATGTGTTTAAACTTATATTCCACACAAAATCTATTAATTAGAACTCATTGGACACAGAAATTATTTGGATGGAAGATTTTGGAATGATGCAAATGTTTTCTCCCTAATACACTAGACAGATTTCCAATAGAGAAGACAGTATGAATTGTCTGTATTTAGCTACCTCCAGCAATGACATTTATTAAACAAGGACAGGGCCAGCTAATGTTTTGAAGTTCCTCCTGGTTCTCTGATTCTAAGATATTAGAGTGTTTTTTCCATGTTAATAGTTACTTCACAATTTTTTTTTCTTGGTTGGGCATATAGTAACTCATCAATTTTTTAAAATGTCCTTGTGAATAATAAAATATAATAGAAGAAAGCTATGGGGAAATATGTCCATTTTTTCAAAGACTTCATAATCTGTAACAACAAAATATGATCCATGAAATTGAAACTGAACCCTTTAAAAAGTAAAATGATATCAACATCAATAAAATCAATATTGAATCAATGTGTACTAATAGAAAAAAATAAAGGAATGATAAAAATTGACAGGAATTAATCAGTGGTCGCTTCTTAGAAGCACTGATTTATGCCAAATTCAGAAGGAAGTGATGAATTTCAAGTCAACCAAGGGGTTCTATGTAGAATGATGTAGTGACTAAAATATGAATAAGCTATGGTCCTCACGCTCAAAGCATCAATGGTGTAGCTCAGAAATTGTCCCGACTCTTAATACAAAAGTAGAGTGTGCTATGAAAAAAAAGGAGGATGAGTTTATTCCATATGCTCTTGTTGTTTAGTCTCTAAGTCAGGTCAGACTGTTTTATCACCGCATGGACTGTAACCCAGCTGCCTCCTATGTCCATGGAATTTCCCAGGCAAGAATACTGGAATGGGTGGCCATGTCCTTCTCCAGGGGATCTTCCCAACAAACAGATCGAAACCAATTCTCCTGCATTACAGGCAGATTCTTTACAGCTGAGCTGCTAGAGAACCCATTTATTCCATATGATTCCCATGTTAAAGGACTGGGTATGACTTCATGGGCATAATTTGAACTAAGCCCTTGATGTGGCTGAGGAGAGTGGTTGGGGGCCTTTCAACAGAATTGTTAACCTAAGTAACAATAGGTAGCACATTTCCCAGAATGTTCAGGGAAAAAATACACAATGTGAATGAAAGAAACCATTTCACAGAGGTGATATACAATTATGTTTGGCGAAATAATAGCCTAATACACCAGACTAGAGAGAAGTGCTCAAATGAGAGTGCAAAAAGAAGAGATT
Source organism: Cervus canadensis (assembly GCF_019320065.1). Lineage (NCBI taxonomy): Eukaryota > Metazoa > Chordata > Mammalia > Artiodactyla > Cervidae > Cervus > Cervus canadensis. Next base: position 31,937,336 of record NC_057404.1, read on the forward strand.
TGCCAAATTTGGAGACAAGGGAGGGCTTCAAAGGTTGAGGAGTTTGATATCCATAAATGCCAAGTAGCAACATTCCCCAAAGATTCCAATTATAATTGAAATATTAGGCCTGTTTATACCTGGCCTCAACTACTCACTTGGTTTCGTTAACAAATCTCCAGCCTGAAATGAGGCCAGACTGGATATAAGTTAACCATTAGAAGAAAGGAAGTCACAATCCTCAGGATTTTAAGGAGAATGCTTGCAGAAAATCCTTTCATTCTGGTACTGGGAGGCTGTCGTTCAGTACTTTCTCAGCTCTTTCCACGGAGAAGCAACCAACTTCCTCATTCTGCATTAATATACAAGGTCTGTGGGTAATGTTCTTATCAAATGTTTCACTGAAGCATGCATTTCTGTTTCACGTAATTATTAAATTTTTAAAATGTCAAGATCTTCTTTATCCTTTTTCTATCCCGACTGCCTAAAAAATACACTGGAGACAGAAAAAAAAAATCAATGTATGAAAGATAATTAGCACGCCCTCTCCTTTTATATATATATGTATATATAACTTTATAATTGAAATCTCATTAAAAGCTTTCTAGGTCTCCTTTTCCCTTAGTGACCAGGTGTCCCTAATTTGTTTTTAACCGATGTGACTAATTCCAGGCAAAGACTAGAAAAAGTCTGATACCTGTTGGAGAATCGCAATAACAAGGTTAAATAAGTGGGGTGGCTTTTTTAGGTTGGCTTTAACCTCCTTAAGGGGGAAAAAAAAAAAAAAGACTTCAACGTCTTTTCTCTTAGAGTCCTGCCTTTTTCTCAGTCTCGGTTGAAGATTCCAAGGGAAATGAGAGCACTATTTTGTTTCTCCCTTGTATTGCAGATAGGGGGAGGAGGTGGTTATTAGAGAGAAGCTCTTCCTCTCTCGGTTTTCCCCTCTCTCCGCCTGACAGCACCGCTCTCTCGCGGGCTCGCTCGTTCTCCTAGGTGATCCATTTCTAGGCAACGTGGGTCTAGTGCTGAAGCTGCCAGGCTCGCTCCTTGCTCGCTTCCTGCATCCCGCCAGGCGAACCGCTCCAAAAGCATCCTGCAGCCCGCGGCGGCTTCCCTCCTCCGGCCCGGCCCCGCTGCTCGCACCCGGCGCAACTCCCCCGCCACCGCGCCCCAGCGAACCGGTTCCGCGGGCCCGCCTCGCCGAACTCCGCTCCCGCCTCGCGCAGAAAGGGAATTTTTCTCTGCATTACTATCTGCATTACCTTGAAGTTCACTTTTACTACCCCTCTCGGAGAGGTCTTTTTCCCCTCCCTACTGGAATCTGGCTGTTCCGCTCGGAATCTCCTCATCTTGCCACTTAGATTTTATTTTGGCAGCGAAGACAGGCGATTCTCCGCGGGCCGTTGGGGCGGGGGGAGGGGGGCTTTTTCGGTGGGGGGAGGGGGAGGGGAACATCCGGCGTGAGGCGGGGGGCGGGGGGTGGTCTGTTGGAAGTTGCGGCGGAGCTGGGACCGGAGACCCGCGGCCCCGACGCAGCGATGGGGATGGTCTGAGCTCCAGCCTCTCCCCCCTGCCCGAGAACAACGAGGCTGGCTACATTTTTAAAAAGCCAAACTGCAAACAACTCTGGCGATGCCAAAATTCCCCTCCAAGTGACACGGCTTCGCGAAGGAGGTTTCCTCAGGCTGGGCTCTTTCTGTCACTCGCTCTGCCTTCCTCAGCGACGATTAAAAGCTTTGGTCTGGTTATAGGAATTTAGTGGGGGGAAAAGGAGAAAAAAAGAAAGAGCTTGTGCTAAACTATCGTGACCTCAAACTCTTTGGACTTTTATATATTTATTTTTAACACTGAAAGAAAATCCATCCTAAAAGAGAATCAGCCTAGGAGGAGATGGAAGTTTTCCCCTTGCTCTTGGTTTTGTCCGTCTGGTGGTCTCGAACCTGGGACTCGGCGAATGCGGATTCGATCATTCACATCGGTAAGAAAGGGCTGGCGCTGCCCGTGGGTACTTTGACCGTTTGGTTTCCAGACGTTTTCCCTTTGCTTCCCCCTCTCCGCCCTCTGTGTGGCTCGTTGGCGGTGGCTTCGGTTCATTGCCCCTTCCCGCTACCCTTCCCTCACACTTGTGCCGTTTTCTGGAAGGATGTGGATGCTGAACCTGGACTTGTGCTGTTGTTTCGCGGTGAATCCTGGAGCGTGGGCTGGATGCGTGGGGTCTCAATTTACCTCAGCGTGCGTGTGTGCCGGGGAGCGCTGGGGGCTTCTGAATGTGTGAGGAAAGGAAGTTTCATCGACTCTACCTTCCATATTCTTTCCCGGATGTATATTTGCTCCATTAAAAAAAATATATATATATTCATATATCTTTGGGGGGAACAGAGAGTCATCTGCGAAGCGAAAAGAGCTGGGGTGGGAGATGGGGGTGGGCGGTGGGGGTGGGCGAGAGCTCCCTTCGGATCGAACAGGTGGTTTTGCAACGTGAGCGGGCCGCGTTCGCCGCAGCGCGTGCGGCGGTGACGGGGTGCTGGCGGCGCCCCCAGCCTCCTGCTCTTCTCGCTGTCCTCTCGGCTTTGCGGTACTCGCGCCGAGTCGCCGCCACCGTGACGGGAGGGGCCGGCGGCCGTGTCGCCGAGGACCGGGGGCCGCGCACCTCGCTGCCCGGGCCTCGCGCTCCCTGGGCCTGGCGCGGCGACGAGACTGGCCTCCGGCGCCGGGGGAAAAGCGAGAGCAGAGGCGCGCGGGCTGCCCTCGTGGGCTGCCTCGCCTCGCCGTCAACTCGCGAGTTGCAGCGCCAGGCCGAGAGCAAAGGCGCTGGGGCTCGGGGTGGCCTGACTCCGGGAAGAACGCCGACCGGCTTGGAGATGCTTGTGGCCCCACCTATTGGCAACCAGACGGGCCGGGACTGGCCGCGGCGGGCGCTGGCGCGGGGGCGGGCGGGGGCTGCGCGTCATTATCATGCACCGCGCTCGCGGCTTCAGGCTCCAACTCTTCTCACTTGCTAATCCGTGAGAGCTGAACGGAGACCGGCTCTTGCAGCCTTCTCTACGTTAATGCGATGATTTCCTTTTCGGAAATTCGCGTCCGCGGGCCAGCGAGGTTCATTTACCGCGCTGAGGAGAGGCCCCTCTTGGGGAATTTTTCTGGGCACAAGACTTTTATCTGTCCACACGGTTTGATGGTCTGCAAATTGAGGCGACAGATGGGTCGCAGCATCTCCCCATTCCGTCCCCCTGCCGCTCCCCCGAGCAACACACACACACGCGCGCGCACACACACACAGACACACACACTTACGTCCTGAAGGGGAACCTGGTGCAGGTGGAGGTTGTGTCTGCCCTAGCCAGGGATTTCTGTTTGGTGTGTGAACCTACGGAGGCCAGCCTCAGCTCCAGGGGGCTCCCTCTCTTGGTCTCAGAGGCTGTCTTTGTAAACATGTCTGCCATTCTCTATCGTTTATATCAATAGAACCATATAGGTCCCTGTGCGAGGCGTAGAAAGGTCAGGGTTCAGAAAACCTTGTACGTAGTCATTTAGTAAATTAATCACTAGATAGCTTGCCTACTAGATCACATTTTGCCTGGGGGCAACAGTGCCTGTGGGTTCAGAACTTTTCAGGGAGAAATTATGGCCTCATTGAGTGGTTTAGTAATGGTCTGATAAGAGTTCAGAAATGACGTATCCTCCTGTTAAAGAAATGATGTACATTTAATTTATATCCAGTTGTAAATGACTGAAGCAGGAATACAGATTTATATTATCACAGTACCTTTACATTCACATTGTGTTTAGGAGTTTCTGCCTTATGCTCCTCATTGCTCAGAAGCGAGGATGTGGATAAATGCTTACTTTATTGCTTATTCAGTGGTCTACACGATAAATACTTTACTTGCACACACCTGCAGCTGTTACTGTCCTCTATCAGATGAATACTATCTTGCAATGCAATCTGGGCATTTGTTTCAAAATAGAACACAACTATTGTATTTTTTCCTTTGAGTTCTATCAGTCAGTATGACATGGCTTACTTATTTATAACCTGACCCGCCACCCCAAGTTACAATAGATTTCTTTAGAAAGCTGATTGTATGCATTTAATGTATATATTGAAACTGCTGAAAGAAATGGTTACTTCTCAGATAATTTGACTTGAATTCATTTAGTACATTACACAAGAGAATTACCTTCTTTATAGACTACCTAATATTGCCATGCAACTAGCAAATTGATGGTTGTTTCAGATGCTTCATATCTTTTATAACATACTGAAAAATATTACCTCCTAAATTAAAAAAAATGATCAAGTGTAATTTATGTGCACATCAGAGGTTAAAACCTCCTTTCTCTTCTACCTCCATCCTAGCTAAACTATAATAAATTAAAAACTGAGTAACTATGTCAAAATTTTTAAAGTACCAGTTAATAGTATTTGGATCAGTTTACTTACTTGGTTGAGTAGGAAAAGATAATTATCTCTAGGGGGATAGTCTTCATTTAATTGTGAGAAATATGCTTATGGCCAACATACTCTAGGACTAAAGGGATAAATGTGATGAAACTGGAGGGGAAGTGAATATTTCAACTCTATGGATATAAAGAGATATGCAGAAATGAAAGGTTTTCACAGCCTCATGTGATGTGTTCAGGTAGAAAGTAGCTGCAATATGTAGTTCAGGCCAGCTGGAAAGATAAAAAGACACTGCTCTAATAGGTTCTTTAAATATTGAATCTTTTTGGTATTGAACCAAAGTGTATGTATGAAAACTGTCTCTTCTTCCTCTTTGTTTTTATTTCATGCAGGTATTTTTTAATAAAATCAATTGTATATTTTAAATTCATATATTTTTTGAGCACATTAGTTCACTGCAATGATGAGATATAATGGTTAAACTCTAATAACTGAAATGAAAATGTATTTATTAGTCAAAATGAACTAATGTAATTACTTTGAATTTCTGTAAAATCATATTTTAAAGGAAATTGATAATTATAATACTCTTGCTTAATACACATGTACATGCAATACATGCACAGTGTTTAGAAATAAATCAGCTCAGTTGTGATCTTCTTTGCCCCCCAACAAGGAAAGGTCTTTTGACATATAAAAACTGTGCAATTTTGAATTATGCTTCTACTTTGAGCTTGTGCATTGATTGAGTAATTTCATCAGACTCACATTACTTGATTGCTTAGAAGTTTCCTAATGATCTGCATTCTGTAGGAAAACCAAAAAGTCGTGAGTGGAATGGCAATGATATTGTGTTTTATGAGGCTATTCAAAAGTCGCTCTGATTTATGTAGCTAGAAAGCTCCAAAGTCTTTGAGATTAGCCACGCTGACTGCTATTTTCTTCATACATCAGTCGTCCCACACTCTTTACTCCCTAAAACACAACAGGAGTTTAGAGCACTGCTTTAATTAAGCAGGGATTAGGTGGCATTTCCAGTCAACCACAGGGTTTGTGTCTTGCTTCATATCTAGTACAGAGGATCTCATGTTTTAATAGTTTAATGTATGCTCATTTTCTTTATCTTCTTCCTGTGCCCTCAGAACTGATTGAGATGAGCCGTCCTCAGTTATATATCTCTGCGAGGGAACACTCAAGCAGTGTACTTAGTCATATATTACAAAAACTACTAGCATGTTTTTATTATTATTGGTCATGGTAAAATACCTCATGCCAACAGGGAATATAAATAAAGCACTTATGCATGTTTTTCTCATAAGCAAATGATACTTTGTCCTCTGAGATCATAATCATCAACTTTGACATGTTTGAGAATCCGAAGACAATTCACAGAATATTTTCATCATGAGAAAGTTTAAAGTACAAAACTGATGGGTGAATAAAATGTGTCACCACATTATAAGCATTATAAATATAATTGATGGCAACTTTCAAGCATTAATTTTCATTACTGCTGCACTGAGGACAGTTTTATCAAATAGAGAATGTAGTGGCATTTCCAGAAGTGTACTGTGTCTTCTGTCAAGTTGGTTTTTTTCAATTCTTCACATGATTTGCGTTGGTTAGTGAGAGCCTTCAGGAGTCATCAAGAACTCTCTACTGTATAAGATATTTCAGTGATTTAAGTTATCCTTTTATTATTTACAATAGTTGTTTGCTCCCTAAGTTATAGATAACTTATACTGTAAACTTCTAGAGAGTATTAAGAAGTAGCTTCTGGATGTAAAATTGAAGTATACTTTGTAATGTATACTTTTTTGTATCAATAATACAGTTATTTGAAGTGCAATTCAGATATGCATTAAGTTAGACAGTGTTATTAATCAACAGTATCAACTGTGACAATATTAATAAGCCATTACACTGAGGACCTTTGCTTTCTACTCCAAGTGAAATGTACATCCAATAAGTAGCTCCTATAAATTTTAATTCAAATATGAATAAAAATCAAGATCATTAACTTTCAACTTACCTAACAATAGAAACCACCAGTTGAGGTTATTAAGAGTAATAGAAGGTGCATTATGTTTAATTCTAATCGCTAAGGCTGAGTTCACCATACTGCAATTTTATCTCAAAAATATGTAATTTTAAAACCACATTTTAATGCAGAAGGTTGTTTTCCTTCACTTGCATGCAATAGTTTAGTATTGAAAAGTAAAGTATTTGGCGCTGCTATTAAATTTTCATATTTCAGACAATAGCATATTGGTGAGTAGCTATACTTAGCTTGACTACAAATATAATGTTTATTACAAGTTACATTTGTGGCCCTATAAAGATAATTTTGCCATTAGGTGTCACTGCATTCTGAGCTGTTCCTTTGTAGTCCTACTGAAAATCACATGAGTTATTTTTCTTTTTTAATTTTAGGGAAAAGATGCCATTTAATTAGGATTGTGATCCTCTAAGATACAGGTGGTCTTTATTTTCAGATGAGAGAAAGAAATGCTATCCCTGACTCTTGTAAGAATTTAATTCTAGGACATATCAACATTCTATATTCTCTAGATTAGATTGCTGGATTTAGTGGTGTAAATTTTTCACAAAGTTAAAATACAGCAGAAATGTACTCTTACACTAATACTATCTGTGGAAAAACTAAAATTCCAAATGGTATGTAAGTACACTTAATAGTGCTGTTGTAAATGGACATTAGTAATTGCTTACCTATGGAACATTTTGGGTCCCAAACTGATTGATATTTGTAACATGAAACACATACAGAGCTGTGAAAAAGGAAATGGGCACAAATATAAATATATTTACAAATGTCAACCATTGAATTTTGTGAATGGTCATGTATGTTTTCAGATAATTTTGGCATGGGAAATATTAAGTTTCATGTATTATATCAATTTCTTCCACACACATACCACCACCACCACAACTACCACTACTACAAGCACCATCAGGTTTGTGTGCTAATATAAAACCAATATCTATTATCAAGTAGAAATTTTCCTGTTTATTTAACTTGTTTAAGAGGCAAAATCTTCCTTCTGGCATATCCTACTATAAGACAAATGGAGAATGAAACTAAGGTCAACTTTGACCTGATATATTAGTTTTAACATTGGCAAAATCACATAATTAGAGAATGGAATACTGGGTTAAATGAATGAACAGTTTATCATATTATGTTAGACCTTGCCCTGTGCCAATATTTAATAAACTAGTTGGAACAATGTATTATTAAAATTCATAGTAAAAAGTGATCAGATGGATATCTGAAGGATAAGGGGAAAAAAAAAACTAGAGTAATTCTGAGGTTGGTTATTAAGAAGGCATCTGTGGAGTTAGGTCATTTCAATTGGTGAATTTTAGCATTTGGATGTGGACAGAAATTTTAGAAAATGTGAAAAAGAGAAGGAGGATATAAGAGTAAAAAATGTTCTGGATTAGAATTTTGAGGGTTTAGGGTTAAGTACCAGTTTTACCAATAACTTATTGAACTATATTGGGAAGCTATTTATTTTCTTTAGTCCTTGTTTTTATTAACCCTAAAACAAGCTTTATATTAATGTTCATTTAAGCTCTGTAATTACATGACCTAAAATGAAGACAAATTCCTATATTTCAGAAGAGATATGGTCAAGTGTGGTTCAAACAGCCAGTTTTAATAGTTAGGTTTAGAGTTTAGAGTTTTAGAATTAAAAATAAAATACGTGGAACACAGAACCTTAAACCTTCAAATTAAGGACCCCTTAGTATGAAGATGTCTTCCTTGGTGGCTCAGATGGTAAAGTGTCTGCCAACAATGCAGGAGACCCTGCATTCCCTTCCTCCAGGGAAGGTCCCCTGGAGAAGGAAATGGCAATCCACTTCAGTATTCTTGCCTGGGAAATCCTGTGGATGGAGGAGCCTGGTAGGCTACAGTCCATGGGGTCGCAAAGAGTTGGACATGGCTGAGTGACTTCATTTTCACTTTTAATATGAAGATATTTTTGGTGTGAACAGAAATTATTGTATATTTGTTAATCAGATATTCTAGATAACTTCAGTATCAGAAGAGAGAGCTGGGTTTGTTTTCTCATTTTACATTTTGTCTTTGTTTTCTCTGGGGTTAGTATTAAGATGTTACACACAGTGCTGGTGTATCCCACAATACTAGTGTACTTACAGGATGACTGGAGGAGCAAGTAGTCATATTCTAACCAGCGGGGACTACAGGAGCCCTTAGAATTTACCAAGTCGAAGTGCATCAGGAATATTAGAATGCATTTGGCGCCACTCAAACATGTAGTGTATAAAAGAAATAGTCCGTGTTTCTTCAGTGTTCTTCATCGTTTTGGATTCTTGCCCCAGGTATTCTTGCTTTTACCCTACTGTTGTTCACGAAATGGTTGTCAGTGTAAAGCTGAGGCTGGGTTGACTCATTGAAAGCTTTTCTGAGTGAATAGAAGGAAGCCAGAGGCAAGCACAAGGAGCTCACAAAAAGCCTCCGTGTGTGTTAAATATTTTTAAATCACTCTGTAATCAAGATCCTTATTAATAGATATTTTTATTCATGAAAAAATATTATTAATTTTATTAAAACAATTGTTAAATTTTTCTTCATCCCCGGATAATTCAAAGTAATTTTAAAAATAATAATTTTATTGCTCTGAATTTTATTTTATTGCTCTGAAAACTTGATTTTTCCCAAGTAATCTTGAAAAGATGATTGCTTCATTATCAAAATCATTATAATTCTTTAAGTTAGTTCCCTGAACCCACAGGGTAAGGTATATATTATTATCAATATGCCATATGTATGCTCTTTGGGAGAATAGTATATCATCCAACAGACATTTATTCTGGACCTGTTTTCTGTGAACTACTGTTTTTAGGTCCTGGATTTAAAATGTCAAAAAGTAAACTAATATGCTCTTATATTTAAGTAATTGCATTCTCATGGGGGTAGCAACCAGATAAATAAGGGAATACATGTTATAATATCAGGTAGTGATAAATGCTTTTAAGAAAAATGAAGGAATGGCACTGTATTTTGAGTAGGGTGGTCTGGTAAGACCTCCTGAAGAGATGATTATTGGAGCAGAGACTTGATTCCAAAAAAGGAAATTAGCCATGTGGGTATCTGATGAAAAAGGATTTCAGCTAGAGGGCATAGCAAAGGCAATGGCCCTGAGATAGGACACTAAGGAATCTGCTTAATTCATTTAAGGAACATCTTAAAAGTCAGTGTGAAACAAATGTGTAGAGAGCAGAGCAGAAAGTAGAAGGAAATAAGGTCCAAGAGGCAAATTGGGAAGATCCTATCATAGCTTATAAGTCATGGTATGGTATTTAGATCTGAGTATATAGGATGCCCTCTGGAGAGTTCAGATCAAACACATGATATGTAATACTTTGTGTTTTAGAAAGATAAGTATATCAGCTTGGTTGAACTGATTGAAGTAGTCACGGGAAAATTATTGTTTACTACTGTTTGACAGTACTAAATTGGACTATTCTAATATTTGGTTGCTGAGTTAGTTGAGCAGTTTAAGATTGTGGATGTATTTTGAAGTTTATAAAAGAAATAGGATTTTCCAAAAAAAAAAAAAAGAAATAGGATTTTCCAATGAATCTTATGCTGGGAGAAATCCAGAGACAATAATGAAGTTTCCGAAGTACTTTACCTAAGCAAGCAGGTGACTAAAATTGCAAACATGGGGCAATGAGTCAGTTTTTAGATAAAAGTCAAAATTTACATTTATTCTATTTGATATTTCTATTAGACATCTAATTTTAGAATTTAAGTTGGTAATTGATTACAGTAGTCTGGAATTTCAGGGGGAGTTAGGAATTCAAGCTGCACATTTAAAATTCATCATTACAGACATGATCTTTAAAGCAATGGGAGAGGATAGCACACTTAAGGAATAATTATGCAAAAAGAAGAGGTCCAAGATTATATTCCAAAGGCCGTTCCAAAATGTAGAGGTCAGGGTGAGTATCTAGGAGAAGAGAAAGATATGTGACCTGTGAGTTAAGAAGAAAACTAGGAGTAGGGTGTGTTCTGTAAGCCAAGTGAGGAAAGCATTTCAAGGAGAAAACCAGAAACTGTCAAATTTTATGGATGAAAACTGAGACTTGACTACTGGGTTTAGAAATGTTGAGGACAAAAGTGACTTTGACAAAATTGCTTTCAGTGCACTGAAGTGACAACATACAGATTGGCAAGGAATCGAAGACTTAATGGGACCTGAGAAATTCTATGAGCTTTGCTTTAAGGGAGCAAAGGGTATGGTGGTGGTGGGAATATGAGCTAAAGGGAAGATTTTGTTTTTAATGATCAGAGTTGGGATAGTTAGCAATTTTTTTAAAGTTTAAATCATAAGAAAATTTTCAGTAAGAGGATACAAAATAAAAAGTTCATTTTAATTCAGTCCTGTTGGATTCTTCAATTTAGATAACACATGTTCAAATGGCATTTGTTTTTGTTTTTGATTGTTGTTTATGGTTTTTGTTTAGTTTTGTAATCTCTGGTCAAGTGATACTGGGCCAATGCCAGTGGTATTAGACAAAGAAACTTATATTAATATGTCCTCTCTGAAACAGAATCAGTTAGTTGTGCTGCAGTTTTGCTTCATGTAGTTTCCCATGTTAGCACTCAAATTTAGACAAAAAATTTTTTACCTGAAATTATGAATGTATTATATTTTATGGAGTATTGATATACCATTACAAGTAGAATCAACATTTAGTATTTTAGTATTTGCTAATTTTAGGAACACACCATATTCCTATATAAATGGCATTAACATAACATTAAGATAGCATAAAAGCCTCTCATTATAATAGACACATTTGAATTGAATAAAAGTTTCCTTTAAGTAAATTTTACTATGCGTTCAATTTACTTAAATCAGTTTGGAACCATTATTGAGTGTAGTTTTTTCATAAAGCAGTACATATTGCCACATAGAAATTAAATAGATAACATAAATTCTTGTGATATTAATTTTCAGTAACATATTTAAATATTTCCTTTTATGGAACTTTCACTTCTATTTGTGCTATACCATAGCTGACAGATCTGTAGTCATAGGTGAAAATGAGGAAAGAAAATGTTCCACATTTTCTAACCTCAGAATTAAGCCTTCTGAAAATGAATCTCAGTTCTTTTACTGGTCTCCTACTAATACACATAAGTTATGTATTGATTTTTCAGCTGAAATAAGAATATTTGTTTTAAAGTAAGAATGCCAATAACAGATACATTTTATTTTTCTGTGTTCTTTGTCATTTACAGTGGTATCTCCTCTATGGAAACATTCGTCTTATGGAAACAATGTAACGTGACTATCACATGTTTGTTTCTGCTGGGTTCCATCTATTGCTCTATAAGCATAGAATCTGTGAACAGCGAGGGGACAGGAGTCCTGTGGTTTGGGCACAGCAATGCCTGATAAAGAAGGCAAGCTGTGTTATGGCTGGAGCTGAGGATTATAATTAATGAAGTATATAACATCAAAAGATATTTTAAAATTGCTAGTTCTTGCCTTCCCGGGTGGTGAAATATAATCATTTGAAAGAAATATTTAACAAATTTAAATTCAAATTTAAGTTGGAGTGAGCCCCTAAAATTGGTGACCTGCTTAGTATACTTAACCTTGACATCATTAAAATGACGGGCCCCATCAGGAGCACATTTTAGATGGGCTTATTATCTTACAAACCGTAGGCTAGGTAATACCTTTGGAACTAAATTGGGACAAGAGAGTTCTATTGTTCTGTGGCATGTAGTTCATGGTGAATTGCAATCTGAAAGACTGATTCTTCCTTCTATAATTTCTGCAATCTGACTACCAATACAATTATGTTAGTGGTGTTGTGGCAATTACTATCTTGCTCTTCAGCCCAGATTTCTTCTTCGCTACTTCTTTGAAGGTGGTAACAGAAAATTAGTCAGTTTGCTTAGAAATACCAGCAACTCTCAGCATAGCCCAAGGGAGGCATGCCCTTTATAAAAACCATTATAAATTTCTACTTTAAAAAATTGTGAAAGAAAAAAAATTAACAAGTCATTAGTGTGGAAGGTGACTCATGCCTAGACTTGAGAGGGATTACTCTTTGGTTTCCTGGTGATGCAGTCGTGTTGGGTTTTGTACGTTTTTTAATAATTAATATTTTCAAGCAGAGAAATCATGATCTACATCCTCATATTCTATTTGCAGAAAATAACATATTTTAAAGGTTACATGAAAACCATGTGAATTTTTTGATTCAGTGCTTACTGAACACCTATTGTGTACACAGTCCAATTTGTATTCATGTAAGATCTGGGCTTCCCTGGTGGCTCAGATGGTAAAAAATCCGCCTGCAATGTGGGAGACCTGGGTTTGATCCCTGGGTTGGGAAGATCCCCTGGAGAGGGAAATGGCAGCCCATTCCAGTATTCTTGCCTGGAGAATCCTATGAACATAGGAACCTCGCGGGCTACAGACTGTAGGGTTGCAAAGAGTCGGACACGACTAAGCCATTAATACACACACATAAGACATGCTTCCCATCCTTTAAGAATTTTGAAGTACATGTGCTTTCTGAGATAATACTATATTTTGGAGACTGAATGTAGAGCAGTTTAGGACTCATTGGATGACTGTGGTCTATTATGGCACTGGAATATGTGATAATTCACTGGAATATGTGATAATTCACCATGAACTACCACTATTATGTTGCCCTTAAGTTGCCATAAAGCAAACATATATTTCAGAAAAAATATATGGACGGGATAAGGAGATTCCTACCTGTAGAAAGTCTTCATTTATAATAGAAATCTCTTTGCTCAGCTTCATAATGGCTAATTATTAACCTTGTTTTTACCTCATAGGCTACAAAGTCAATGCAGTAATGCCATAGTCAGAGCTAAGGGAAAGTCTCTGTTATTTTTACCTCTTTTCCTTTTTTTCCTTCTATGGATATCAGTAGTTATGCTTTTAGGTCAAGTAAAAGAGGAGATGGCTTTTAGATCTGGTTATCTTGTAATTGGCCTTCCCTTGTGGCTCAGCTGGTAAAGAATATGCCTATAATGCGGACAACCTGGGTTCAGTCCCGGGGTTGGGAAAATCCCCTGGAGAAGGGAAAGGCTCCCCACTCCAGTATTCTGGCCTAGAGGATTCCATGGACTGTATAGTCCATGGGGTTGCAAAGAGTCAGACCCAACTGAGCAACTTTCACTGTCTATCTTGTAATTAATAAAATGAATGAAATTCTTTATAAATTTAATGCCACATATATTATTAAGCTTGGTTTCTTGGGTATGGAGAAATTAAATTACATCTATTGTTTTCTTTTAGAGTTATTAGTATACTATTATCTTGTATTACTAATCGGTATTTTCTTCTAAATGTATAATAACCTCCTCAGTGAAAATGACAATTTTATACTATGGCAAATAAAAGAAGACAATTTCCTAATAGAAAAAGTAAAACTAGTTAACTTTACAAGTCAAAAAAGTTTTGTTGGGAAAACATATTTATGCTAGCTTTTAATTCTGTGGATATCACTGAGAATAGGACAAACATTGAAAATTGAAAATAACAGTTTGAAAACTAACTCTCCAATATTTCTGTTTTTCTCCACAAGAGTTCTTGTTGTGGTTGATAAATGGTTAATAAATAGCAAAACTAGCTGCTCTCATTCTTTCTTTTATTTTTCCTGTCCATCCTTCAGTGGCAATGCTAATGAGCAGTAAAATGGCCAAAAGCAAGGAAGGAGCAAAGGGTTTTAGATAATCCATAAACCGGAAAATCAGCCCCTCAATGCTCATATGCACAGACTTGCTGAAAAGAAAGCATTTTATTTTCTCAAAATATTGCCCAGATTTTGAGGCTAGAAGTTGCTCTTGGCTGCTGAGATTATAAGAGGAATGAAGCTTCCAGGCCACCAAGGAAGAATACTCTGAGTGACAGTCTTGGAGCAGGATGAAAAATATTATTATTGGGAAAAGAATGTCCTTTAGGCGTAATGCTGCTGATAGCCAAGATCTCAGGGATTAGCTTAGTTCAAAGTGCCATGTCTACACTGATTTTTTTACAGAGAAAATATGGATTTCAGCTATACTTCTTAAATACTTTAGATAACTTTGCAAAAACTATGTTGGATTGACTGTATATCAATATAAATTGAATACTGAATATCTGTATTGTATATTCCTGGTTGGATTCTAGCTGATGCTACATTATCCACCATTTAAGGAAACGTTTGAATATATTGTACTTAAAAAAAAATCAATAACTGTGAAGCACACGGATATATAGTGTACATTAATATATATAAATGGGACTCAACTATTTTCAGTTTGAGTGGGGGAAAAAAAGGTGGTCTTTGTAAGTTATCCTACCTTATACATTGACCCTCATGGAAAGCAAAATCTGTTTACCCTTGTCATGAGAAAGCAGTATCTAACAGGAACATGCTGTGGCCAAAACTGGAGTTGTAGTCTGGCAAGAGAGGGAAATGGTAAGCAATTCTATTTAGAAGAAACATTGTTACAGTGAAGGATAGGGCAAGAGAGGAGTCTGGAAGTTAGGAAGATCCCTATGAGGTCTACAGTAATTCTGTAAAAAAACAAGAACAACAACAAAATCTTAGGCTAAGAGATGCCTAGCTTTGTGTTATAAGCTGTTTATAGTGGTAGTGTGTTAGATGGAGACCAGAGAAGACTTTGGCAGTACTCTGGGTGATTCTTGGTGAAGGGTTGTGCCCAGCCACTGCAGATGGGAATGGAGAGGAGAATTTGCATGGAGGGGAGAATAATTTATCAACTCAGTCATTCTTTAAAAGTGGGTGTAAAAGAGGAAAATCTAACATCATTCTCAAGTACTATCTTGAGTGACTTAGTGGAGGCTCATGTTGTTCACTAGCACAGGAGACCTAGAAAGAGGAAAGAAACTTGAGATTGGACTGAATTCAGAATTATTTTGGCATGATTATGAAGTGTTATATCCCAGACAGCAGCTTCCCAATACCCTCCTGCTTCCTGCCTCAAATGGAGGAAGAAAGAGCCATTCTCCATAGTGATCAATTCTATTCTGATCTAAAAATGGTAACAGTGTTTTTCTGGTCATTCTTTTTTAACTTTTCCCTCAGATCCAGTGCACATAGTGTCATTTCCTATTTAATATGTGAATCGTTTAAAATAATTTTCAACTATTTACATTCAGAAAATAATATTTCTGCATAAGGGCCTTATGATTCTTAGTTTCTGTGTATACTTATTTGACAGTTCAGAATTATTTCTTCTAAATGATATTACTGATTTTTAGAAAGTGTATATCTTCATTCTTATTTCATAATATGACCATACATATTTTTAATCAAGGAGTGGGACCAATATTAAGAGACTGGTGCTGTTAATTTATTTGATACCCATTTCCAATCAAAACAACTTTAAAATGCAGTGATCTTTAATAATATCTTAGGTTATCAAAGTAAAATAAAAATATGATAGTTTAAATTACTTGTGCATGATTGCTTTTGTAGTTTCATATTGCAAGTAGACTCTCCTTATATAAATTCAGAGAATTACATGGAAGGGTTAAAATATTTCCATAGAATTGTGTATCCTTTAATTACATGTTATCTACAAACAATTAGCTGAAGGGGGGAAAATTGTCCTCCTAGGATGGTGAAGAAAAGCCTGAAATGGGACTAGAGGGATCTTGTTGAGACTTCAGGCCTCATTTTATAAGTGTCTCAGAAGACTCTATGGTTAAGGATCTGTGTTCTCAGATAAGGAATGTTTGCAAACATGGATCTGCAGTCAGGAAAGTGAGAAAGCGGAAGCAGTGTGTCTGCGTGTGTGTAAAACACTGGTTGAACTGAAGAGTGAAATGGAGTAGATCCAGTCTTCTTTCTGTCTCTCTGTCTTTGCTTAGAGTCTAGCTTTTCAGGCTGTTTATATAATATGTACTGCCAATGCTTAATCCAGTAGAAACAGTTTAGGTGTGCTATTCTTTGAGTGTAATTTTGCCATCTTGCTCTTTTTTGTTTTTAGTAAGTTGATCAAGTGTGTGAGAACTAAGGATGGAAAATGGAGTGTTCCAGTGGGGAGGAAGGCTGCTGGCCTTTCTCAGCCTTGCTCTCAGGCTCTCTTGTTGGTTTTAGAGTAGACCAAGGGATGAGAAATTTAAAATCGATGAAGGATAACCTGAGTCAGTTCAGTTATTAAAAATTGTGATGATTGGTAATTTTTGTTTCTTAAAGGGTTATTTTTGTATAGTACCAAAAATAAAAGCACTCGATTTGATGTCAGAGGTGTATATTCAAGTCTTGTTTTGTTCACTTTGCCACTTCATAGCTTGAAGTCTTTGGATAAGTAATGGAACTTTCAACATCTCTAATGTTCCTGCTTCTGCTTCCTCTCCACTTCACTGGTTATAAGGATAAGCTATTGTAACATTTAAAATATGAACTTATGGACTATGCAAGTAGTATTTATACTTAAGGAACTATAACTTGCAATTTAACTATACTGCTAGTCAGTGTCCTGGTTGTGCATTAGAAAGGGGATCCCATGCCTGACATTAGATAGGGTTCCCTGTTTATTCTCTGTTCCTAAAATAGTAATTCAGGTTTATATCTATGCTTTTTTACAACATATAATCAAAGTTGAAAGTCTTATAAAGACTTAAAGTAACTGAACTTAAGGTTAAATACTCCTTTAAAGGTGACATTTCACTCTCAAATTACATGAAATAGGTCACTAACATGTTGTTATAACTGATGCTGATGTTTAGTTATGTTTTGCCCAGACACACCCTTTCATCTGGAATAGGGTCATCTTGTAATTTATTATCCAAACTGGGAGTCTTTTGAAAGTGAAAATGACACTATTAAGATTTCCCCTGGGGTGAAAGGGACAGACTAGAGCTGACCGGAGGCAAACAGGGACAAGGCTGCACTCATTTCACAACCCTACCTGCAGGCATGAGATTGGCTTGTATTTTGGTCCAGCCACTATAGGCAGTGGTTCTGTCTTAGCAACAGATTGTTCCTTATCTAAAGGAGGTTTTGTTTTTGTTTTATTTTTAATTACTTAGACCACTTTTCTCCACAGGCAGCAGAAAAGAGGAAAAATAGCTAAGTATAGGTTCTCTTGGTTCAGACAAACATATTTAACTGAATTTAAAATATCAGACGTTAGTATCTGTCATCACCCCTTAATTCTTCTGCATTTGCTCTCCCTATCTGCTGTTTGACTGCTGCTGTTAACAGAATTCACTGCATATTGGCAATTGTATCAGTTCACACCTAACCTCAGATGCTTTGTCTCTAGAACTATATAAACAAAGGACACGTTCTCACATGGAGTGAATTGTTCTCAGAAACATAAAGTTTACAACAAAGATTTAGATTTGCTTCATTTTTGCATCCTAAAAGAAGAAGGCATCACCTAAACAAGTTTTTGACAAGTTTTATTTTTTATGGAAATATATGATACCAAATAAGAGGTATTCTTATTGTTAATACCAAATAAGAGGTATTCTCCTCTCCAAATAAGAGGAGAATCACCTTAAGAATTAAAGTTTCAAAGGTGCACATTTAATGTTTTTTTCTTAGAGGGGATAAGCATAAAATGTTGGCTTGTGATTTTAAATTAATTACACTATAGTGTTTAATAGATTCAACCTATTGAATCAGACTTCACTGTCAGAAGTATACCTGTTAGTTTGGTGTAAAACTCATTAGATTTTCTTAACCATCCTTTCCTTTTTCTCTGTTCTGAAGCCTAGTTTTACCTCAGTGAGTGATCATGTGATCCTCGGCATTGGCCTCTTACCTTCACACTCTCGCTCTTCCCTTGATAGCCTAGTTCACATAAACCTTATCTTCTTTTCTTCACTTCTGGCACCCTGGTTATTACTTTCTGTGATTTTCACGTGTGAAACTAGCTTTGAGAGCATTTTCCTCACTCTGTGTCCAAAGAAGACTGCAGCCTTCCTCCTTTCTTTATCAGTGCCAGTTTTTAGGCTTGGGCTGACCCTGTTCTTTAGGTTATCTTCAGTGTAGAAATTTTATAATCATAGATTCTCATAGTTGGGAGGAAGGTTAGAAATTGTATATAGTCCAGAGTCCTTTTGCTGTTGAGAAAATTGAGAGGTTAAGTGAGTTGAATGCTGTATAGATAGGCATTTTAAAATAGTCTATTAAGCATAATTTTTACTAAAAATGTAATTGTAGTCACATCATCAAAGAAGTATTAATGTAGGCTATTGGCCAGGAGATAGAAATAGCCCAATTATGTAGAACTGGATAATTGTTTTCATTAACATAAGGTCCATTTTACCTGTGCTCTACTGTACTGCTTTAGAGTACTGTAATTAATTCCTCTGAAGCTTGCTAATATAACGTGAGAGGTAGCTAACCCAGTTGTTGGGAAACTATTCCCACAGCTACTAGGGCAGGAAGTATATGTACCATCTTCTAGGAATTCTCCCAGATTTTAGAACCCAGCAGTCTAGCCCAGATCCAAACCCTATTCCTCAGCCTACGCATTCCACTCTTGCTTCCTCACAGTCTCCTTCCTCTCCTCTCCTCTACCAGACTCAAGTTGGAACTTGTTTCCTTCAAAATTTACAAGTTAATTCTGTGTCTAATAAACTATATCACTGTGCATGTATTTATGCTTGGCTTTTAATCACTCTTGGACAGTTTATTTCAACATTTTCAACCTTACTGTTTTCATATGTAAAATGTAAATGTAGCCACCTATAATGAGAGACAAATGAAAAGTAAATTATATAAGATAAATTGGAAAAAATAAAATAAGACTAGCACAGGATGAGTTTTCAATAAAACTTTGTTTTCCTTTTTTTTCTGCTTTCCCTCAAAATTTCATAAATAGTTGTGATTAATTGTACTTTTTATTTCTGTTTTGTGCACATTTGCCAAATATCTTGAGGCTAGAGTTAATTGATTTTTTCAATTATGTCAAGTAGAGAGGAAAACTATCTGTGAAAATATGGGTTATTTATATTCTCATTTACAAAGTCAGACTTGCTATTTGCTTAATATGACAAAAACACCTTAAACAAACTTAGGATTTTTAAATCCTTTTTCTTTTTTTGCTTCAGAACTTTCATAAAATAGAGATTTTTTTCCTAGTTGTTTATAAGCTTATAATCTTTTTGGTGCTTGGATACATTTTGAAAAACAACCCTTCCTTAAGTCTTCTTTCAAATCCAACTAACTTTATACTTTTTATATCATTAAAGTCATAATATCATCACCTCATATTACTTTCTGATTCTCAGTTCTATACATTAATAATCAATTACTTAATTACCTTCTAATTTTATTTTAACATCATTGTATACTCCTTTCTTAACTTCCTAATATTTACTGTACTGAAATGTTTATTTTGCATGTCCTATGCTTATGGAAAATAATTCTGTGGAGAAAATTTGTGTGCTGATGAGGAAATAAAGGGAAGGAGAAGTCATGGTGATTTGGTTGGTACTTAATTATCCTTGCCGTTTTACATATCGGTACTGATTTACTAATTGTTGTTTTTTCAGTTAAAGTAGACTTGTCTTCTAAAATTGACCTGTTAATGTGGGTTTAATCAATAGAGCCAGCTCCACAGGTTTATAACTGATTAAAGGTCAGTAAATTATTTGGGCATTTGAGACCAAATCAGCACAATTAGTATAGAACCCTGAATGTTTTAAAGTCCACAAATTAATTTTAATTTAAAAGTTCTTTAGTGAAAAAAGACTTCATTGTATTTTATATTTAGAATTACGATTATTCAAAATAAATGGATGCATATGTATGTATAGCTTATCCCCTTTGCCGTACAGCGGGAACTAGCACATTGTAAGGTACTGGAGTGGGTAGCCATTTCTCTTCTCTAGGGCATCTTCCGGACCCAGGATGGAACCTGGACCTCCTACCTTGCAGGCAGATTCTTTACCATTTGAGTTACCAGAGAGGCCCTGAAACAACTGTGCTGCAGTAAAATGTTAGAAGAGTACAGCTGGTGTGTTTCTATAGTGTTTGGAGGGATCATTGAACTAGTTTGCCCACCTTTGGCGCCACTTTCATAAGTTTAAGATTTTAATAATTTATCATCCCCCTGGTCCTGCTTCATCTCTGTAAAAATACCTAGAGGATACTTGTTGCTTCTCAAACATTTTGGAAGCCTCTGGTTTAATCTGAAACTAGCTACTCTATTAGGGGCAGGGAGAGACTGAAAAAAAAAAAAAAACCTGTCCACTACAGATTGCCAGATGGTAGGTTAATAAGCAAGGGAGATTAGTTACAGGTTTATCTTGGGTGGCTGCACCCATCCCCTGGAATCTTAAAAGTTTGCAAGTATACCTAGGAGATACTGTGGGTTTGATTTTGGAACCACTGCAACAAATCAAGTATCACAAAAGTAAGTCCATGAATGTGGATTCTGGTTCATATAAAAGCTATGTTTACGTGACATTGTACTAGTCTATTAAGTGTGTAGTAACATTTCATCTTAAAAAGGGAACAGTGTATGTACCTTAATCCAAAAGCATTTTCTTGCTAAAAATGCTGACCATCATGTTAACCTTCAGTGAGTCATAGTCTTTTTACAATAGTAACATCAAACATTACAGATCACGGATCAGATATTATCATTGTTGTCAGAATTGCCAAATTGTGACACAGAGACAATGACGTGAGCAAATGCTGCTGGAAAAAGGAACTGTAGACTTGGTTGATGCAGAGTTGCCACATACATTCAGTTTGTAAAAACAAAAACAAAACCCCATAATGCCTTCAAAGCTTGCTAAAGTGAAGTCCAATAAAAGGAGATACGCCTGTATGCCTTTGCTGGCCTCAGTCTCTCATACCAGAGGCCTTCACTGAGTTCAGTACGTACCCAGTACACAGAACCTCAACACTACATGTCTGTTTCAAGGCTCTATCCTTGGAGCAGCCTCTGGGAGGGGGCAGGCAAGTGGAACATACATTCCAAAGACAGGAGAAGTGGGTAGGGGACTTCCCATTGTCCTGCTTGGGGGTCACCTGGCAGTCATGTCATTTTGATTTTCTGCCCCAACAATAGTAATAGGGTATAACAACAGGACATAGTGAAAGTGACTAAATCCATTCCCGATAATGAGAATAATATATCACTTGGTATTCATAATTATATATAAGAACCAGTAATGAGTGACATTTATTAAGTACTCACAATATGCCAATCATTGTTGTGAACTTTGTAGATATTATCTCATTAAGTTGTTACAGTGACCCTAATAATGCTGGAACTATCAGTATTCCTATTGTGCAGATGAGATTAAGGGAAGTTTAGCATTGCATTTTAATTCTTCCAGTTGCACTCAGTCACAGAATATAAATACAAATAGGGTCTGACACCTGTCCTCATTTCTTCCCTTATTGTGTGTAGAGAATAGTTTCCACTGGGTTTCTATCTATTCCATGCATCCCGTGCTCTTTCACCCAGCTGATAGTCGCTTTGCCAACAAGAAGCCAGTTGCTTTCTTAAGAGCCCTCTCTGATTTTCTTATCAGTGTGATTCAGGGAACCCCATGCATTTCTCATCGTGCTAAGTTGCTTCAGTCATGTTCAACTCTTTGAGACTCCATGGACTGTAGCCTGCCAGGCTCCTCTGGTTCATGGTATTCTCCAGGCAAGAATACTGGAGCAGGTTGTCATTCCCTTCTCCAGGGCATCTTTCCAACCCTGGGATTGAACCTGTGTCTCTTACATGTCCTGCATTGGCTGGCGGGTTCTTTATCAATAGTGTTACCTGGGAAGCCATTTCTCACTACATTCTATAAAACTAATGTAGCCTTGAATTTGATTTTTCATCAATTTGAAAAAAAGACAAACCTGAAATCTCTTCTAGTGAGTTGTTATTTAAAAAATTAACATAGTTTTGTTAGTCTTTTACAAATAGCTATTATTTTATTGTGTTTTTTTCCTGAGTCACACAGCATCATTGATTAATAAAAAAAGGCACTATTAGGCTTAATATCTACATGTTTTTAAAGTGTCTGTTCACTTGTCTTTAGTTGGTTATTAGTGTATTATACAATTACTTGAAGTTGGCATAAGTCTTCTTTTCACATTATTTCTAGTTTATTAAGTATCTGTGCTTAGCAACATTCTTGTCTATAATTCTAAATGAAGTTTTTGTGCCGTCTTAATCTCTGGTCCCCATTGGGAAAAACTCACTTAGAAACTCATTTTAGAGTACATCATATACCAGGGAGTAACAAGGCACATTTCACATATATTCTTGTTTTACTTTATTTTCCACTGAGAAAGCGGAGTAATTAGTTAATCATGATTCCTTGGCTAGATCTTTAAGTTAAGCTAGCCAGGTCCCACATAAAGCATTTGGCCAATATTCCTCTCTTATGAAAAATAATCTAATTATTCCACAAAATTATACCTGTTTTGGTTTCACCTTTTATAACTGAAAGTTTTAGATATATTTTAATGTATTCTTTCCTGAAATTTTGTTTTCTTTGAATCCAGAAGACATTTCAGGCATTCTTTCTGAATGTTTATCCTTTTTATTTCCCTCTCATGTGTGGAATAGAAAGGAATTAAAAGAAAATTATAATGATTAAAGTAGTATGCAGAGTGGGAATAGGAAGACATGGTGTGTTATTTGTAATGTCATTTTTATCTTTGGTAGGATGATGTACTATGTTAAGGTAAGGGCCACCAGGAAAGAAAAAAAGGAAAAATAAAAGTTGACTTTTACCAACATACTTTAAAAGTGCTTCTTG
Source organism: Cervus canadensis (assembly GCF_019320065.1). NCBI lineage: Eukaryota > Metazoa > Chordata > Mammalia > Artiodactyla > Cervidae > Cervus > Cervus canadensis. Next base: position 31,960,520 of record NC_057404.1, read on the forward strand.
TGTATGTTAATATATAAAGTGATAAATGAAGTGATAAATGTTCATCTGCTTGAAAAGGAGCGGTACAGAGGTAGAGATAGAAAGAAATGTCAAATGTTGAATAAGGACAAAAACAAATAATGCACAGACTCAAGAGGGAGAATGACCTTTCTAGAATGCCTAACAGCTGCCTGCAGTCCAGGTCTCTGCTGGAACAGGACGAGGACTGCCTCCTGTGCCATGCCCACTGTTCGTCTCTGCAGGAACACCGATGCAGGGGAAGGGTGCATGAGAGTGACGAATAGGTCACTTCAGCTAATGTCAGCCAGATACGTGACTCGGTAGGCCAGAGGTTTGCTGAATGAACTGCAACCAGTATGATCTAAAGTAAACATTCAGAAGCGATAACAACCTAATCCACTTGTGTTCGTTAGGAAAATGATGGCAAATTTTTTGGTTATGTGTGATTATTTTACTGCATTTGTAGTAACCTCTGTTAGCTTCTCGATTAAGCATACCAAAGACACTAGTTTCTCTTACACTAGAAAGGATGCATTGAATACGAACTTCTGTTATAGTATTGAACTTGCACTTTTCCTTTGTGTGATCTTGAATTTTCTTGTTTTGAAAAGTAGTTTTATGATAATGGTTACAAAAAACATAATAAAATGTAACTGAGAAAAGCCTTTGTTATCATAGGATATTAAAACTAATATTTTTTTCTGGATGTTCAGAATAAAATGTATGAAGCAGAAGTACATGTAAAAAATGAATCTTTCAGGAATGTCCTTTTCTAACTTCTATAGCCAAAATTAGTTTACATACTAACACTTACCTATTGGAAAGTGTTCTGTCAGTATTAATTTATGATTATCATGTTTCATGTTTATGTTCTTGCTAACTGTTCTGTAATAATTTCTATCTGAAGCTGAAAAAGGACATTGGACTTGTAGCTGGAATAAGTAACTATATCACATCACAAAATTCTCACTCTCTAGCAGATTCTAATCTTGGGTAGAGGTTTGCTTTGAGTATCTATGTGTGTACTAGGTGATAGTCATAGTTCTTATGTTTGTGTTTTACAGTCCATGATGTTAACTCTACATAATCAATATTCTAGGATAACATCCTAAGTGGTTGGGTATCACAAGTGAATCAGAACCTGAAGTTTCAAATGCTTTGTTCTGTGGGCTCTGATTATCTAGGAAGCTGTTAGTAGAGTTGTGCCTTCTGGCTTCTTTCTAGCCCTCCACATAAAAACTTTGGCATTTATTAGAAACAGGAAGAAGAAAAAGATGATGTTTTATACTTATTTCACTTTCTATGGGTTGCTCTCAATCATGTATCAACCCAATTCATTCATATTTGTATTTCTTCCAGCTTGCTTACTTTATAAGCTGGAATAAGTAACTGTATCACATCACGAAATTCTTGCTCTCTAGGAGCTTCATTATTGGAATGAAGTTGTCATTGGCTTAGTTATCTGAAGCTATTTGTTATCTGAAAGGTAAAATTGGTGAATAAATATGTATATATGCTTTTTCTCATTAAAGTAAAATTCCATGCTATCTATTTAGATAGGTTTGTTTGGAAGCTCAAATGAAAAGTTGCAAGGCATAATAATATATATTAATTCTTACAATATTCATTACATTTTTCTGGAATAATCTAAATGTGTCAGGTGTTCTTTTATCCTTGAGTACCCAGTGATAAATAAAACAGGGGAAACAATAAAAAGTCTCATCTTCCTGAAACTTCTAAAGTGGAAGACAAACAGTAGAGGAAGAGTTAAAAGTATAGAGACATGCGAAGAAAAAAGAGCAAGGTAAGGGGCGTAGAATGATGGAGAGCATGCGTTTACTGAAGACGGGTAGGCCAGGACACTGTCTCTGAGGGGGTAACAAAGTGAAACTAACATGAAGTGACAGGGTTAGAGCGTTCTGGAAAAGGAGAGAGAAGGGAGAGGAGAGAAGAAGAGAAGACAAGAGGAGAATAGGAGAGGAGAGAGAAACATGCTTGGCATGTTCAGAGACTGGCAAGACTGCTTAGTGCAGAAGGCAAGGGGATGGTAGAAGAGTAATTCAAGGAGGAAGATAAAAGATTACTTTTAACACTTTAAGAATTACATATTGTAGTATGATAATGGTATCATAGACTCTCAGGATTATTTTAAATGTTTAATTTTTTAAATGAGAAGATACTGCTCTAACCTCCATTTTACTGTTGGAGGTTACAGAAATCTCTGTGCCCATCCTGACGACATGACTGGGATCTTCTTATCTAAGGGTGATTCTTGCTGCTGCTAAATCTTCCCCATTGTCCACCTCACACCAGTCGGTCCCAGCTTCTTGTAATTGTAGGATTCTTTGGGTCAAGAAGGGCCTTATTTTACAGGGAAGAATTTTCCTATGTGATCCAGAACAAAGACCGGAGTGTGTGGGGATTGGTTAGAGACCCTGGAGCCAGGGATTGAGGGCTAAATTACCCTCTCTAGAGGTGATCTTCCCATCCGGAGAGATTTCTTGGCAGCAGTAATCAGACAACGTGCTATGGTTTCCATGACTGGTTTTAGTAGTTGTGACCTCTATATAAATGTATGTCACCTTACATTGAGCGTTCATAAGGTACTGATTATAAATACCTTTGTTTGTAAATTCAATATATTATACCAAATTGTGGAAATATTAAGAGACAATATTGTACTGTTGATAAGATTTCAAGAATTCTTCCTCGTGATGAATTCTCCTCTCTCTTGTGAAGAACTCTTAGACACATTTTATTTTGTGGATACAGTATTTGAAAATGTCTTATTATTTTTTCTAACCAAATCCATGAAGATTCTCGTAGTGTCTATAAATAAAGTAACCCTCCACATACCATACACTGAGTTATTTTTCATAAAAGAAATAATATTTAAACTGAAATCTAGGCATTCGGAAGGGAGACTTGCTAATACTAGTCTGCAGATTGGAAAGTAACAACAGGGTATCTGAAGTGCTGTTGAGTATTGAATTGACATGACTGTGAGTAAAGAGTTGAGCAGGAGTGCTACAGAGATGCACACATTTCAATGGGGACTGATTGTTGTTAGAAATGTAGACTGCTGACAAACTGCTTTGAAACGATCAGAAATGTTGCACGTAGCATGTAGATTATAGCTGAAGTCATACGCACTTAAAAAAAAAAAAAAACCCTTCATGCTACTAACTAAAAAGAAATGACAGTGTGAAGAAGTTCTGAACTTTTTTTCAAGCTCATCTTCTCCAATATTAACATATAAAAGTTATCCCAATCAGGATATTTACATTTCTACGAAAACGAGGTGTACTTTAACAGTATGCATGACAACTCCTTTCACTCATCAAGATTCGTTTTACAAGTCTTTATTGAGAAGATTTTAATACTACTTTAAGGCCCTGTGTTACTTGATATAGAGGTTCTTCACAAACTTAAATAGTAGAGTCCTTAATTTAAAGTCAGTGGGATTTTGAGACATGAATGAGGAATTATTACAAGACAGTCCATGCAGTTTTAACTATTACTTCCAAATCATATGTTAAATTGACTTCTTGTTATTTTTATGTAGCTGTCCTTTGAAGATGGCTAAAATGTATTTAATTTCTAACACAAACTGTTTATTGATTTAGAAGACAAGAGAAGACATGTGGCAGCCACACTAAGTGCCACTTGAATAAGCAGTCTAATATCTGAAATTTAGCTATTAGATGTAAATTCAAGTTAGAGCACTTAACCCAGTATGTACTGCTTTCTTTGTAATTAGCTGAGCATCTGTCCTCCATATCTGTAGTTTCCACATCCTTGGATCCAGCTGATGATGAAAATATTTTTTAAAAAATTCAGAAAGTTCTGAAAAGGCAAAACTTGAATTTGCCACCAGGGCAAATATTTACATAGTGTTTGCATTGGATCTAAAACTATTTATATAACATTTACAGTATATTATGTATTATAAGTTATCTCAAGATGATTCAAAGTATACAAGAGGATATTCTTAGGTTATATGCAAATTCCCCACCATTGTATATAAGGGACTTCAGCATCTATGAATTTTGATATGCACAGGGGTCCTAGAACCCATCCCTTGCAGATACTCAGGGATGACTGTATTTAAGTAACCCCAGAGGGGAGCAGAATGTCCCTTACATATCTTGTTCCCATGATGACTGCCACTGTGTAGCTCAATAGCTGGCATGATTTCTATGTAAAGTAGTCAAATGACCAGTTTGGGAAAAGCGGAAGCTATTAAACCAGACCAAATTTAAAAAATGTACTTTGCATAATACTTAATCTTCTGTATTTTAATTTATACAATGGAGTTCATAATTCCTATTTTATTGGTGTTTTCATTTAATTTAAATAAGATGATATCCATAAAAAGCTATCACAAATGAAGCAGGAATACGTACTGCTTGATTTCCGAGCCTGCCTCCCCTATCTGTTCCCAGTAGATTCTGATTTCATTGTGGTTGTCTTTGAATATCTATGGATATTGTAGCACTAGAGTAAAGCACGTGACCCTGGCTGAGCCTATTAGTGTATTCATTCCTCTTGCTCATGATAATTGGTGAGGTAGACATATGACCTAAACTGGCCTAATTAGAAAGTCTCAGTCCTCATCGTTGGAATTTAGAAAGTTGAACAAAGGTTTTGCCATTTTTGTAATGGTACTGTATGTGGATGGGAACCTAGATTTGCTATAGCTACCTTGGCTCTCAGCCACCAGCAAGCAGAACAAAGCAGAGCCAAGAGAATTGTAGCAAAATAGAGCCAAGCCTTGGAGGTGTTGTGAACCTCTGCGTCAACTTGTGCCTGGAGCCTGCCTTCCCTTTAGAGTTTCGTTATGTGTGCCAACAATTTCCTATTTAAAGTTGATTTAGGTTTCCTTATTTATTCTATGTTAAGTATCCTAACTGATAACAGTAGGTAGTCAATAAATCTTAGCTTCATGAACTCCTTGAGCTGTTGATTACTACACAGGAGAGTGTCACATTCCTTATGGCTTTTTGTCTTCTTGTTTGAAGGAACTGTGGTCTAGAAAAAATTATGTGTCGAATCTCAGTTCCAAAATTAATACTAAACCACACCCTTTTCAGAATGAGAGTAATATATCGTGAGGCTTGGCACGAAGCCACAGTCAGCCTGACAAGATTGGTATCCTAGCCCTATCAGTTACTAGGTACATGCCCAACAGAAACTTATGTAACATAGCTGAACCTGTTTTCTTACTACAAAAAAGATAATACATTTACTATATATTTACTGTTGAAGAAGATAATCTTTACAAAGCATGCAAAGGCTTTGCCTGTTGCATAATAAGCATTCAGTTCAGTTCAGTCTCGTCTTGTCTTGATGCTTTGTGACCCCATGGACTGCAGCATGCCAGGCTTCCCTGTCCGTCACTAACTCACAGAGCTTGCTCAAAGTCATATCCACTGAGTTAGTGATGCTATTCAACCATCTCACCCTCTCTCATACCTTTCTCCTCCTGCCTTTGATCTTTCCCTGCATCAGAGTCTCTTTCCGTGAGTCAGTTCTTCACATCAGGTGGCCAAAGTATTGGAGTTTCAGCTTCAGCCTCAATCCTTCCAATGAATATTCAGGACTGATTTCCTTTAGGATGGACTGGTTAGATCTCCTTGCAGTCCAAGGGACTCTCAAGAGTCTTCTCCAACACCACATTTCAAAAGCATCCATTCTTCCTTGCTCAGCTTTCTTTATAGTCCAACTCTCACATCTATACATGACTACTGGAAAAATCAAAACTTTGACTAGACGGACCTTTGTTGGCAAAGTAATGTCTCTGCTTTTTAATATGCTGTCTAGGTTGGTCATAGCTTTTCTTCCAAGGAGCAAGTGTCTTTTAATTTCATGGCTGCAGTCACCTCTGGAGGGATTCTGGAGCCCAAGAAAATAAAGCCTGTCAATGTTTCCATTTTTTCCCCCATCTATTTGCCATGAAGTGATGGGACCAGATTCCATGATCTTCATTTTTTGAATGTTGAATGTTTTTTGAATATTGAATTTTGCATGTTTAATAAGCATTCAGTGATCATTAATCATCATTGTTATTAGTCTGCTTTTATTCTGACTTTGTAGGAGGGTGATATTAAGGATTTATTTAATCTTAGAATTAAAACATACATATTATGTGTAAGTCAATGTATTTATGAGCCCATTTGAATCATTTTTTCTTACTCATGCAGTAAAAAGAAGGCTGAAGTAGGCAGTAAAATCATTTTTTATGTTTTAGAAGGTATACAATTATTGGGGAATATTGCCTACAAAATAGAAAAAATAGCTACACCGAGTCATGGTTGAATGTTTAAACTTGAACAGTCATATAAAGCGAAATGCCAAATACATATATAATTATATATATTATTTTAAATGTGTATTTTGAATGTTTTCCCTAATATTTGTTCAGTTCAGTTCTGTCACTCAGTCGTGTCCGACTCTTTGTGACCCCATGAATCGCAGCACGCCAGGCCTCCCTGTCCATCACAAACTCCTGGAGTTTACTCAAACTCATGTCCATCGAGGCGGTGATGCCATCCAGCCATCTCATCCTCTGTCGTCCCCTTCTCCTTCTGCCCCCAATCCCTCCCAGCATCAGGGTCTTTTCCAATGAGTCAACTCTTCGCATCAGGTGGCCAAAGTTCTGGAGTTTCAGCTTCAGCATCAGTCCTTCCAGTGAACACCCAGGACTGATCTTCTTCAGGATGGACTGCTTGGATCTCCTTGCAGTCCAAGGGACCCTCAAGAGTCTTCTCCAACACCACAGTTCAAAAGCATCAATTTTTCGGCACTCAGCTTTCTTCACAGTCCAGCTCTCACATCCATACATGACCACTGGAAAAACCAAAGCCTTGAGCAGACGGACCTTTCTTGGCGAAGTAATGTCTCTGCTTTTTAATATGCTATCTAGGTTGGTCATAACTTTCCTTCCAAGGAGTAAGTGTCTTTTAATTTCATGGCTGAAGTCACCATCTGCAGTGATTCTGGAGCCCCCAAAAATAAAGTCTGACACTGCTTCCACTGTCTCCCCATCTATTTCCCATGAAGTGATGGGACCAGATGCCATGATCTTAGTTTTCTGAATGTTGAGCTTTAAGCCAACTTTTTCACTCTCCTCTTTCACTTTCATCAAGAGGCTTTTTAGTTCCTCTTCACTTTCTGCCATAAGGGTGGTGTCATCTGCATATCTGAGGTTATTGATATTTCTCCCGGCAATCTTGATTCCAGCTTGTGCTTCATCCAGCCCAGCATTTCTCATGATGTACTCTGCATATAAGTTAAATAAGCAGGGTGACAACATACAGCCTTGACGTACTCCTTTTCCTATTTGAAACCAGTCTGTTGTTCCATGTTCAGATCTAACTGTTGCTTCCTGACCTGCATACAGGTTTCTCAGAAGGCAGGTCAGGTGGTCTGGTATTCCCATCTCCTTCAGATTTTTCCACAGTTTATTGTGATCCACACAGTCGAAGGCTTTGACATAGTCAATAAAGCAGAAATAGATGTTTTTCTGGAACTCTCTTGCTTTTTTGATGATCCAGTGGATGTTGGCAATTTGATCTCTGGTTCCTCTGCCTTTTCTAAAACCAGCTTGAACTTCTAGAAGTTCTCGGTTCACGTATTGCTGAAGCCTGGCTTGGAGAATTTTGAGCATTACTTTACTAGTATGTGAGATGAGTGCAATTGTGTGGTAGTTTGAGCATTCTTTGGGATTGCCTTTCTTAGGGATTGGAATGAAAACTGACCTTTTCCAGTCCTGTGGCCACTGCTTAGTTTTCCAAATTTGCTGACATATTGAGTGCAGCACCTTCACAGCATCATCTATCAGGATTTGAAATTGCTCAACTGGAATTCCATCATATCCACTAGCTTTGTTCGTAGTGATGCTTTCTAAGGCCCACCTGACTTCACATTCCAGGATGTCTGGCTCTAGGTGAGTGATCACACCATTGTGATTATCTGGGTCGCAAAGATATTTTTTGTACAGTTCTTCTGTGTATTCTTGCCACCTCTTCTTAATATCTTCTGCTTCTGTTAGGTCCATACCATTTCTGTCCTTTATTGAGCCCATTTTTGCATGATATGTTCCCTTGGTATCTCTAATTTTCTTGAAGAGATCTCTAGTCTTTCCCATTGTGTTGTTTTCCTCTATTTCTTTGCACTGATCACTGAGGAAGGCTTTCTTATCTCTCCTGGCTATTCTAATATTTGGAGAAGACTATAATTAAGTATTCTTCAAGAGCTGTGGTAGTTCATGGAGAGCAGGTTAGACTTTGTTGACTTATTTTATGAGGACCAAATTTGGTGTATACCACAAAAACTAAGTAAAAAACACACATCACAAGTATTAATTGTTTCATAATTCTATTCAAGAACAAACATTGTTAATGTTATAATGTATGGACTTCATTTTCATTACACACCAGACATTGTAGTTTTATTTATACCTGTGTTATACATGCACACACATATGCATACAGATACATTTATTTATGAATAATTTTGGATTCTGGAATCATTTGTATTTACTCATTCTTATTATTCTTTAATAATCTAATCATTCTTATTAGATGTCATAAAATCACCCCTAATATGTTTAGAACCAAAAATCTTTCCTAACTTGCTCTCTACCCACTGCTTCATCATAATGTCTATTTCAGTGAGTGGTACCACCATCTGGCAGTTGGAAAAGCCAGAACCCCTGGAGTAATGCTTGATGTCTCCTTTAATCTCCATCCACATAACCAGTCAAACAGAAGTCCAGTTGTTTCTGCTTTGTAATATCTCAAATCTATCAGTATTTATCTGTCTCTTTATTACTCCCTAGCTCAAGTGCCCATCATCTCTTACTTCAATTAACAACTTACCTAACCTCATAACGTGAAAATACCTGTGTCTTCTACTCCCCCTGATGTTACTAATGTTACTATTTAGGGTCATTTGAGTACTATTTAAAATATAAAAGAATATCACGTCCCTACTATGCTTAATATCTCTTATGTTTGTGTATGAGTTCCACAAATCTTAAGATAAAACCTAAAACCTTTACCACATCTTATAAGGCTCTGGGTTTTCAGACCTCTGTATCCTTATCAGTCTTTGCTCCCTAAACCACATTGGCTTTTTCTGTTTTTTACTTAAATGTGTCATGATCCTTCTTCCTTAGTATCATTGGATTTACTACTTCCTTTATGTAGATGACTTTTCCAGCTTCACACCCCATCATGCCTTACCTTTTTAATTAAACTGTGTTTCCTCATTGAAGTCTTCTTGGCTCTACAGATCAAGTTAGATCTCTCATCTTTAATGAACCATGCTCATCCCTCACGTCATATATCTCAGTGAAAGTTAAAAAATGGTGATTGTATAATACTTTGTATGATATGTGTATTATGCTATTGTACAATTCACAGAATTGGGTAATGTACTTTATCTTTTAAAACTCATATCTCTATTATTTGGCATGGACTTTGGGCATAAGACTATATACAATATTTAGTACCATTATTATATCAGAAACTCTATTCAGTATTTTATAAAATAATGTTTTAATGTTTATGTGTTATCCTCCTGTGAAAATAGAAAGCAACTTATTTAACCAGCTCCTATTATTAGACTTAAATTTTTTTTTATTGTCTACTATTATAAATTTACAAGGAATTCAGGAGTTCACTGAATTGTGGGTATTGTGGGTTAAATTCATTAGAAGCAGAGCCTGAGATAGGGATTCTTGGGCAGATAGTTTATTGAGGAAATGTTCCCAGAAGAACACTGAAGGGAGTGAGCAAGCAGTGTAGGGTATAGGTAGAAGCATGGTTCCAGGATTCTATCTTCTGCCTGATTCCAACGTGTTCTCTGGAATGAAAACTACACCACATAGGTTGGGACACCTGGAAACTGTGGGTCTGAACTGTTATACTCATTAGTCTTTATCCATGAACTGCCTAAAATGCTTGGACTGGACTGGGAATCTAGTCGGACTGGACTGGACTGCCAGATGTTGTGGCGGCAACAGCAGCTGGTATAGAGAAGATCTAGGAAATTGCATGGGAGACATTAAATAGTATTTTGATATGTAACTTATAGCAAAAGCATGTTCTGAGAAGGAACAAAATAGAGTAAGGGAAGGGCTGAGTATGTTTGGGGGGAAAATGAGTTATTTGTTATAAATAATATGAAGACTAAGTGAGGAGTAGATATTTGGAGATAAGATTAGGAAAATGAGTTGGACTTACATCACAAAAGATCTTAAATTCTGGGCTTCCTTGGTGGTTCAGTGGTAAAGAATCTGCCTGCCAGTTGAGGAGACATGATTCGATCCCTGATCCAAGGATTCCACATGCCACGGAGCAACTTAGGCCACGTTCCACAACCGCTGAGCCTGTGCTGTGGAGCCCAGGGACCGCAGCTCCAGAGCCCTCATGCTTAGAGCCCGTGCTCTGCGGCGTGAGAAGCCACTGCAGTGAGAAGCCCATGCCTCGCAACTGGAGAGCAGCTCCTGCTTGCCACAACTTGAGAAAAGTCCGTAGCAATGAAGACCTAGCACGTCCAAAAATAAATACATAAATTATTTTTAGAAAGATCTTAAATTCCAAGCCCGTATACAATATACATTGCTCAGTGAAGTTGTATTGTATGTGTATAATTTGGGATTACTTTTAAAAAGTCTGTATAACTGTAAACATCTTTTCTGCTGAGGCAAAACAACTTTACACGTTTAACTGAGTGTTGTATTACTTTTGGTAAAGAGAAAATTATGTCACACCTAATGTTGAGAAACTTGCAATATATGAAAACATACAAAGATATGGACACAAATTTTCTATCTCTCTCGGCTTTATATTTATTAAATGTGTTGTATGAAGATATTGTTCTAAAACATCTTTTAAGTTTTTAGATACCATAGAAAAAGTTGAAAAGTGTTTTTTAGAAGAAACCATGGAAAAACAGTGGAAAACATACAAGGATTTTGTTTACATCTACAAAATTGTTGAGTCCACTAGCATTATTTAACATCTTTTCAAAAAATTCTTGCAGTGTACTATGATTACTAATCATAAATACAAGATTTAGTTCCTCTCAATTTGCTTTCCTCATTTGTAAAATGCTGTTGGATGCCTCCTAACCTTGGGAAGGGGTGGCAATTGAAAAGTTAATGAGTTAATGTTTATAGAGGCTTTGAGGTCTTTAGATGAAAGGTACAATGTAAATCCAAAATATTAATCTTTAAGTGTGAAATACTCTAATTACTTCCCATTGCTACAGGGACAGTATTAGAGATTTATACCTTCTTCTGAAATACCTGGCACAATTGTTATATGAGACAGCATAATTTTAGGTGAACCATTATGATTCTGTGGTCATTACCATGTATCAAAAAGAATAGTTTAAGTATGTGTGTTACATTTACATATTCAGCATCTGACTATTTTCCATTATTCATTTGCTGATATAATAAACATTAAGATGATTTAAAATGCAGATCCATTATGCTGTACTATCTAGGTTGCTGCCAGAATCTTTTGTTATATAAGGTGTAAGAAGAAAATGAAGATTTTTAAAGAGTTTGAAAAGAGATCAGATATGATGCTCAATATATGGCTTTAAAACTAGAATGATTAGATATTCATTAATTATTATGTAATAGTTAAGGAAGAAAATAGTCATTGCAGTGATATTTTTAATATTTATACAATAATAGCGGTACCGTGTACTGACTATATATATTTGCCAGGCGTGGGGCTCATTATATTTCATACATTATTATGATCCTCATAATAGCTATGTGAAATAGAGGTGAAAATCTGGAATTTAAACATGAAGAAAAAGGCATAAAGCAGGTAGTTAGCCATCTCAAGGTCACAGTGCTGCTTGTAGGTGGAGCCAGAATTTAAACTCAAGCAGTGTCACTCTTGAGCTTATTCTTTAGCCTCTGTACAATACCAAATCTCCAAAAATACTACCTTTCCAATGTCCTTCCTATTTCACTGTTACGGATTTGACTGAATCTAGAATATATATCAAGATAATTTTAATAACAAAATGAAACTTGAAAGAGTTCTCAGGAGAAGCAGAGGTGTTCTTTGCCAAGTTTTTCTACATGAACTGCTTATCTGGTTTCTTGCCAAACCAGTAAGCATAAACACTGAAATTTCTGGGAGAAGAGTCCAACACACAAAGCTCATTTTTGTTAGACTCATGTGGAAAACACATATCTAAAAACTCAGTACAAGTAAACTGAGTTTAAGAATGATAGTCTCTGGCATTTTCCTGAATCTGGGAAACAAAATTCTTTATATGAGTTCTCCATAAAGAGACTAAAAATTCCTTTGGAAGGAATTTTTTTAATGAATAATTTAAAAAGCATAATTTAAGAAGATTATAAAATAAGGCTATTTCTTGTGAAAATTTGGAGTAACTTATATCTAATTTAGAACTTGCATCTCTTTTCGCTTCTATTTCACACCCTCCTTTGTCTTTCTCATGCATACACAAGTCACCATTCATATAAATCAAATTTTTGAAACAGTAAATTGAAGTCTACTTATTCTTACTATACCCCACCCCCCAAAAAAATTTATTCACCACATTTTTCAGCTGGATGTCCTGAAGCAAATATGAATAATGTTATTCTCTATTTAGAGTGGCACAGAGGCTTAGCGACACTGTCCAAAATCTTTGAAACTCTTCTTTGTGCATAAAGCCCTTCTTAATTTGGCACCTGCTTAATTTCTACATTTATCTCCTGCCACTCTCAGATGTTCTCCCTGATCTTTAACTCTCCCTGGATAAGTATTACCCACTGGTTCATGTCTTGGTGCCTTTGATCATGGTGTTTCCTCTACCTAGAGTTTTATATGATGAACCTATCGATGCCTTGAGATTCAACTCAAGAAATAATTCCTCTGTTAAGTGTTTCTGTCCTGCTCCAGCAAAGAAAGATACTTGTCCTTCCTAGGTGCTCACCTTATTTGCTATATTGCGTTGCAGTTTTATTCAGTATATTACACTGAAATTACTTGTTTACTATTCCCTTTTCCATTTTATTGTAAACTACTTAAAGTCTGTGCCTGTGGCTTATTTGTCTTGTTCAACATGACTGTCACAGTGCTGAACTAGTGTTTCGCAAGTTAAAATGGGACTTCTCTGTCCTAAGAGTATTTGCTGAGGCCACAAAGCAGAGAACGGTGTGTCAAGTAGTTTAGACTGTCTCTGAGCTAACAGCAAGGGTTCTTAAAACCAGTCTCTGCGCATGAGTTAAATATTAAATGAATAAGTAAATGAGTACTGTAACAAGTCCTAATAGACTGTTGCTTCATCTAAGCTTATGTCCTTTGTCTTTATTTAATATATGTGGCTTGTGTACTTCTTGGAATTGCTTTTTCAAATCAGATTGGAAAGGCTCATCAGTCCTTCAGTACACTTCAGTTTCTAGCTTTCATTGCTTCTGTCACTGCCACATTATGTTAGTATTGAAAATGAGTCCCATATGGTCCAGTGTATGCTGTCCACTGTGTCTCCTTTGTTAGTTTAGATCCCTGTACAGAAAGAGATGGCAATTCACAGTTTATTTTCTAAAGCTTCAGTTTTATTTTTGTATTCATATGCTCAGCTATTTCTCTGCAAAATGGTGCTACTAATAAGTCTAGAAGGGCTTCTACAATTACCCACAACCTGTGCTGCAACCCAGCTTTCCCATGGCCCTCCTCCGTCACCTCGCTCTGACTTATCTTTCTTTTAGGGACTTTGAGCTCTTGTCAGTAGGACCACATTAGACTGGACCACATTATTTAGGGCTATCTTAGGACCGCAATTACATAGATTATAAAGACACTTGACTTTAAAGGCCTCTGGGGGAAGGATTTAGATTCTCCATCCTTTTCTCTGAGGAGAGTCATTTGCCTTGTAAATGTTTACCCACCTTTTCCCTGGGGAATTACCTTTACATACCAAGAATTTATGAGACTGTCTTTTCAGGCCATCAGAGATCCAGTTATACCTTCTCCCAATACAATGGTTGCCTACTCAGCTATATTTGCAAAAGTGGCAGGGCAAGTGCTACTCCATGGTGACTTTCCAGGTTTACCTAGACACAAACCATTGACAGCTTCTTTTGGTAAAACACTTTTTATACATTATATCAGTAAAACCTTGATTTATGAACAAAGTCAAAATTTTCAATCCCAAATCATTAACTGACAGTATTTCAAAGTATTTCTTTATTTGAGACTATTAGCAAATGCTGTCTGAGATTTCATGTGGAGAAATATGAGCCCTAAGCATCTATTTCTAAGAAGTAATTTGGTTAATGCTGAGTGCTAGATAAGAGTTTAATGTGGAAATCGTATAAAATTATCCTCACATCTGTTACAAACAGGTAAACAATTGAGAATCAAGGTTTATCATTAGAATATGGATTGAGGAATATTTTGGATATTTCTTTTAAGATTTAAGTTTATGTAACAAATTGAAGAATATCAGAATACTCCTTGTACCTTGTCAAGTACCTTGTACTGTTTTTATTTTAACTATTGCTTGTTGTGTGCTTTAGTCATTTAACTAACAGATATTTACTGTGTGTCTGTAGCACTGTGCTGGGTACTTTGAATTAAAAAACAGAAAAGAACAAGTCACTTCAGGGAACTTATGCTCTAGTTGGAGAGACAATAAAATAAAAATGTTTCAAAAATGAGTTAAAGTAATTATTATTGAGAGATTTAAAATCAAGTTGGAAAAAAGTTAAAATGTTAAATAAAATGTAAGAGTTAAATAATACATAAAAATGTAAAACCAACTATATGACATTCCACAGACAGCATAGATTTAAGTGCTGTGTAAGTTGAAAAAATGAGTATGAATTCAGAGGCTGTGATCACTTTTGCTTAAAAGGTTTACTGAAGAAAGTGGGATGTAAGTCTGAAAAAAGCCATACATTTAGTGAGGTCAGTGATCTCATCAATGGCTCATTTGAGTCAAAGTGTTTAGAAGCAACTGTCTTATATTAGCCCACTAGAATTTTTGGGTGAATTTACTCATAATCAATAAACATCTGTAGAGAAGTCTTCTTGAAATGAAATTCATTAAACAAAATCTGATCAATCAATTAAGATTCAAGTATGAGTGTTCATTCATAGATTTCCTTTACAAACAACAGTTTTGATACAAGGAGTTTTCAGTTACATGATGAAGTACATTGATTGTTACTGTAAAAGAAAAACATACAGATTTCAGGCAGTCTGTTCATTGAAAGATGCCTTAAAGTACTTGAAAACTGGCAGCTGTTTCCCAATATCCTAATGCTGTATTTGCTTATTTCTAAGTTATGTTCTGGAAATGAGTTGACTGCCTGTAGAAAGGCAGGGATCTTGTTCCTTGTGGTCAGTGTTTATCCTGTGGAGGAAGTCATCAGCAAACATAGCATTATGTAATAGTCATCCAGTAAGTATATATGTTAAATGAGTGAAAGGTGTAATATAAACTGAAGAAAGCCTATTCTATGTATTTCCTTATAAGAATAAAGAATAATCATTATTATTATTGCTTATTTTTATTTATTGGATTCTCAAATTGATCCTTTCTCTGCTTGTTTACTGTGATTTGTATTTAAAAAAATGTTTGGTAAAACTGATTTGTCTTTCCTGTATGTTTTCTATATAGGGAGTGACTTTACCAGCTGGAGAAGAAAGGCTCAAACTAATCAAACTTGACTTATTTGTATGTGTAGACTTGTTTAATATTGCCATTGTTATTGTGTGTATAAATACTATGTATACACACAACATACTTTATAAATTGTATCTATGAATGATATCATAAAACAGCTATATCAGAGTCACATTATAATCAGAGATTTTTTTTTTTAAGTTCCGAAAGGAAACCAGGTCAGTTAGCTCACATTTGAGACACTGTTTTCTATAGGAATATCCCTCTGACATTATGCACACTAATTCCCCTGCGTCAATTGGAGAAAAATAAAAGTGTTTTGTGCTCAGTATATATAAATAAAAATATTTAGAGTCTGAAATTAACTGTGGACAATTGTGAAAGGAATTATAGATTCTCAACTGCTTTTACTCCTTGTTACTTCATCATACCTTAAATTATTTTTTCTCTTGGTTACTTAATGTTTTTAAGACATTGACTCCTGTTCAAGTTATCTATTAGTGTAAAACTTCTTTCACCTGCAAACTTAATGACTCAAAACAAAAACAGCACTTATTTTGTTCATGAATTTGTGGTTAGGGTATGGCTTACCAGGGATAGTTTGTCTTTTCTCAATTCAGTGTCAGCTGGGACAGAGCAAAGGCTGGAGATTTGAATCTTCTTCATTTTCACAACTTTATTTAGTCATTAATGGACATATAAAATGGCATATATTTAAAGTGTACAGTGTGGTGATTTATATATATATATATGTATATATTTTCTGAAATAATTATCATAATCAGATCAAGTAGCACATCAACTCACATAATAATTTTTCTTTTTCACGGTCAGAATGAATGAGGTCTATTTTCCTACTATTTCCAACATATACAGTATGGTTTTAACTATAGTCACATGCTATACATTAGATCCCTAGAATTTTTTATCTTACTAACGAAGGCTACTACCAACATCTACCTATTTCCTCTACCCCCAACCCCCAACCCCCTGTAACCGCCGTTCTACTCTGTTTCTATGAGTTTGACTTTAATTAAAAAAAAAAATAAAGATTCACATATAAGGGAGATCATGCAGTATTTGTCTAGCTTATTTTGTTATTATAAGGTACTCACATTAGCTGTGAGGTGGTATAGTTTTATTTGAAAGTGGATTTGGATTAAATGTTAACGTGTTGCACATTAAAGGGTAGCCTTTAAAAAATTATGAGAAAACAATGAATGATATGCTAAGAAAGAAGATAAAAAGGAATTATATAAAATTCTCAAAACCATAAAGGCAAAAAAAAAAAGTGGAAGAAAAAAATAAGAATAAGGAACAAGGACAGCAAATAGAAAAGTATAATGAATATGATAGATATTTATCCAGTTGTATTGATATAATTTTGAACCTCAGTTTTCTAAATGAACTAATTAAAAGACAGATTGTCAGATTGGATGAAAAAATAAGGACCATATGTTGCCTAAATGACCATACTTTAAAATGCATAGATAGATAAAAAGTATATGAATGGAGAGCAATATACTATGTTACCACTAACCAAAAGAAAGCAAATGTAGATATATTAATTTCATACAGAGCTAATTTTAATTAAGGAGAGTTATAAGGGATAAAGGGGCATATAATCATAGAAGGGTCAGTTGTCCAAGACATAACAATCCTTAATGTCTATAAACAGAGTGTCAAACTGTGTGAAGCAAAACGTAAGAGAATGACATAGAGAAATAGGTAAGTCCACTATTATAGTTGGAGCTTTCTCAAAAATAGACAGCTCCAACATGCAGAAAAGCAGTGAGAAGAATAGTTGAAATCAGCAACATAATAAATCAGCTGGGTATAATTTATATCTATTGACTACTGTATCTAACAACAGCAAATAAACATTCTTAAGTTATTGTAGAATATTTACCAAGATGGACCTCATTATGGGCCACAGGGCTTCCCTGGTGGCTCAGATGGTAAAGAATCCTGCAGTGTGGGAGACCTGGGTTGGGAAGATCCCCTGGAGGAGGGCATGGCAACCCACTCCAGTATTCCTGCCTGGAGAATCCCCATGGACAAGAGAAGCCTGAAAGGCTACCATCCATGGGGTGGCAGTGAGTCAGACACAGCTTAGCAGCTAAGCACAGTATGGGTGACGAGATACACTTTAACATTTAAGAGAAGAGAAATTGTATAATGTCTATTCTTATACTACAGTGGAATTAAATTAGAAACCAATAACACAAAACTCAAAAATCTTAAAGTATATAGAGATTGAACAATGTACTTCTAAATAACACATGGCTCAAGAAATTTAAAAATACTTTAAATGAAAGTGAAAACACAACTTACCAAAATCTTTGGGATATAGGAAAAGTAAAACTAAGAAGGAAATTCATAGCATTGAATGTATGTATTAGGAAAGAAGAAAGATCTGAAATCAATCATCTAACATAGAGCAGAGTGGCAGCCTGGATGGGAGGGGAGTTTGGTGGAGAATGGATACATGTACATACATGTATAGCTTAGTCTCTTTGCTGTCCACCTGAATCTATCACAACATTGTTAATACTCCAATATAAAATTAGAAATTTAAAAAAAATCACCTAAATTTCTACCTCAGGAAACTTACAAGAGCAAATTAAATCCAAAGTAAGCATAAGAAAATAAATCGTAAGAATTAGAGCAGAAATCAATGAAATTGAAAACAGGAATTCAGTAGAGAAAAATCAATAAGAAACAAGTTACCATTTTGAAAAGATCAATAAAATCAGTTTTCCAGCTAAGCTAAGACAAAAGTAGAGAGGACACAAATTATTAATATCAGAGATGAAAGAAGGGATGTTAATGACAGATCTCATGTACATTGAAAGGATTAAAAAAAGAATACTCCATATAACTTTGTGTCCACAATTTGATAAGCTAAATGAGGTGAACCAGTTCCTTGAAGGACACAATGTGCCAAAATTCACACTAGAATAGATGGTCCAAATAGGCTTTTATCAAAGAAATTGAATTAATAATCACCTTCTAAAATGGAAAGCACCTGGCCCAGATGGGTTCATTAAGGAAGAAACTATACCAGTTCTCTCCAGTCTCTTTCAGAGGTTAGAAGCAGAGGAATACTTAACCACTTATTCTGTAAGGCCAGTATCACTCTTAATACCAAAACCAGGCAAAGACACTGTGAGGAAAGAAAACTAGAGATTAATATCTCTTGTTAACATGAATGCAAAAAATCTTTAAGAAGTTTAGCAAATTGAGTCCTACAATATATAAAAATAATTATGCCCCACACCCCAGTGGGATTTATCCTGGTTATACAAGACTGATTTAGCATTAAAAAATCAATTAATGTAATCCATCAAAAGAATAGGCTAAAAAGAAAAAAATACAAGAACACATTGATAGGTGCAGAAGACACACTTGAAAAATCAGCACCCATTTGTGAGTAAAACCCAATAAATTAGGAGTAGAAGAAAACTTCCTCAATAAAGAATATTCTACAAAAAACCCACAGTTCACATCATACATAATGGTGAGAAATTTGAAGTTTTCCCACTAAGATCAGGTAGAAAGTGAGGATATTCTCTCCCACTTTTACTTTTCAACATCATATGTGAAGGCCTAGATAATGCAGTAAGACAAGAGAAAATAAAAGGCATATAGATTGCAGAGGAAGAAATAAAATTGTCTTTGTTCACATGATTATATGTTTAGAATATCTAGAAGAGTTAACAAAAAATCCTGAAACCAATAATTGACGATAGCAAGGTTGCAGGTGCAAGGTTAGTGTATAAAAGTCAGTGACTTCCCCATATACCAGCAATGAGCAAATGGAACTTGAAATTAATAATACAATGCTATTAACATTAGCATCCGCCCAAATGAATACATATATATATATATGTAACAATGAATACATATATATGTAACAGAATAGATATAACATCTATATGAAGAATACTATAAAATTCTGATGAAAGAAGAGAAAATAACTGAGTGCAGAACTATTCTATACTTATGGATAGCATCAGTATTGTTGAGATGTCAGTCTTCCTAACTTGATATCTAGATTCTATGCAATTGCAATAGAAATCCCACCAAGGTGTTTTATAATATCAGCATAGTGATTCTAAAATTTATGTGAAGAGAAAGATCCACAATAGTCGATACAGGGAGAAGGACAAAATTGGAAGGCTGATACTACCTGACTTCAAGACATATTATAAACTACTGTAATCAAGACAGAGTGGTATTGACAAAATTGTGACAGACAGTGGAACAGAATAGAGAGCCCAGGAATAGATTAGTTAAATACAGGGTTAATTTTTGACAGAGGAGCCAAGGCAACCCAATGGAGCAAAGATACTTACTTCAACGAATGATGCTGCAACAACTAGGTATTTATGTACAAAAAAAAAAAAAAAAGAATCTAGACCCAGACTTTACACTCTTCATAAAGGATTATAGGTCTAAATTTAAAATGCAAAGCTATAAAACTCTTAAAAAGTAACATGGTGAAAAAACTAGATGATGGTATGATGGTACGACAATATAGTATGATGATAACTTTTTAGATACAACACCAAGGACACAGTGCATCAAAGAAATAATTCATAAGCTGGAATTCATTGTCATTAAAATGTTTTGCTCTGTAAATAAAACCATTGTAATTAAAAGACAATAACAAGAGATACTGTGAAAGTTCTATGTATAATAGTATGATGATATATATATATATGTTAGCACACATTTTTTTTCAAACCTAAAGAGAGTAAGACATGAAGAGTGAACCCTGCAGACTTTGGGTGATTATGTTGTGCCATTATAGGTTCATCCTTAGTAGAACATCTACCATTATGGTGTGTGTTGTAATATTGGGGGAGGCTATGCAAGTTTGGAGGCAAGAGAAGTGTGGAGAATCTCTGTACCTTCCTGAAGTTTTTTTGGAACCTAAATCTAAAAATATAAAACATTTTTTAAAAAAAGGAATGGAAATATCATTGATGATTTGGACCAGTTTTGATTCTTTTCCTCAGCTAGGGAGGAACTCAGTTTTCCTGAGACCAATGTTCCCCTGCTGTGTCCACAAGTTTTCTCTCTATGTCTGCATCTTTGTCGCTGCTTACAGATAGGCTCATCAATACCATTTTTCTAGATTTCATACATATGCTGTTAATATACCATATTTGTTTTTTTCTTTATGACTTGCTTCACTCTGTATAACAGACTCTGCGTTCATCTGCTTCACTAGAACTGACTCAAAGTTGATACTTTTCATGGCTGAGTAATATTCCATTATATATATATATATGTACCACATTTTCTTTATGCATTCATCTGTCAGTCGACATCTAGGTTGCTTCCATGTCCTGGCTATTGTAAATAATGCTGCAATGAACATTGGGGTATGTCATTTGGAATTGTGAACATTGGGGTATATCTTTTGGAATTTTGATTTTCTCAGAATATATGCCCAGTAGTGGGATTGCTGGGTCATATGGTAATTTTTATTCCTAGTTTTTAAAGAAGTCTCCATATTGTTCTCCATAGTGATTATATAAATTTATATTGCCACCAAGAGAGCAAGAGGGTTCCCTTTATTCCACATCTTCTCTAGCATTTATTGTTTATAGATTTTTTGATGATGGTCATTCTGACCAGTGTGAAGTGATAGATACCTCATTGTCATTTTGATTTGCATTTCTTTAACAATAAGTGATGACAAGCATTTTTCATGTGTTTTTTCCATCTGTATGTCTTTGGAGAAATGCCTGTTTAAGTCTTCTTCCCATTTTTTAATTGAGTTGTTTGTTTTTATGACATTGAGCTGCATAAGCTGCTTGAATATTTTGGAGATTAACCCTTTGTCAGTTACTTCATTTGCAAATTATTTTCTCACATTCTGAGGGCTGTCTTTTCATCTTGTTTATGATTTCCTTTGCTGTGCAAAAGCTTTTAAGTTTAATTAGGTCCCATTTGTTTATTTTTGTTTTATTTCTATTACTCTAGGTGGAGGGTCATAAAAGGATCTTGCTGGGGTTTATGTCAAAGAGTGTTTGGCCTACAGATCTTCTTAAAGCTTGATCATTGGTGCTGAATTTTAGGACAAGCCAGGACCTCCACTGGGTTGGGGCTGGGATACTTGTCTCTGGCCTTTGCACGTACTTTCTTGGCTTCCAAACAATGCATTGTCTGAGTTCCCAGGGTGAGTGTCCCAAAATATACAGAATTTGGGGAAATTGAATTGTCCCAAAAGTCAAACAGCCTTTATTCTGCCACTTTCTGTTTATTAGAAGAAAGTCATTCAGGCTGGCCCTTTCTGAGACATAAGAAAATAGACTACACTTTTGATGATTAAAGTGTCAGCGAGATTGCAGACATGTTTAGAAGTCATCATAGCTTTCTAAATCTTAAATGATGTTAGGGTAAAGGTGATTTTGAAATTTCACATAGAAATGTTTCTTTTTATTTATTTATAATAAATGCCTGTTATTCTTAAACAATTTCTGCATATTTTTCTGCTGATTTATAAAGGAAAAAATGCCACAATGCTTATATTTTAAAAAATATTTTGATCTTAAAGAAGTTTTTATTGATGTCTTTTGTAAATTAAAGCAAGAAGCTCTTTAAATGAAATGTATTCTGTCTTCCAGGGCTCCCCTGGTGTCTCAGATGGTAAAGAATAGCCTGAAATGCAGGAGACCCAGGTTCAGTCTCTGGGTCATGGAAGATCCCATGGAGAAGGGAATGGCTACTCACTCCAGTATTCTTGCCTGGAGCCTAGCAGGCTCAGAGGAGCCTAGCAGGCTCAGTCTATAGGGTCACACAGAGTCAGACACAACTGAGCCACACACACACACAGAGTCAGTCTTTTGCTTTTATTTCCTAAAAATAGCCTTGTGCTTAAGCATATTTAGCTACCAATCTTTTTAGTACACAAATGAAAATGATACTAAATTATAGAACATATCATTGCTAATTTACCAGGTGGTTGGCTTCTCTTACTGAAGAAGTCACCATTTGGTAGAAGTATCATGTGAACAAACAGGATCTTCATTTCAGTAGCCACTACTGAAAGGAGATCTTTAATTTTAGTGTTGCCTTATCTTGCCTATCAGAACCAACACAGGCTCCTTAGTCCTTCATAAGTCATAGTATCATTATCAGAATCCTTGCCTTATTAATTTAAATCCTTCTATGGTCAAATCAAAGAAGTAGAGGTCTAATTTCCTTTGGTTTGTCCTCTTTATCTTGTGTAGAGAGAGAAATCTGAGAAAACGAAATTAGCTTCTCTTGTGACTAACAGACTTGATGAAATTATATTTAGTTCTTAGTAAAATTTGAGCTCATATTTATTTTCCAAATTTTAAATACAACATCATGAAGAAAATGAGCAATATTTTGTAAAAAGATTTGGTATTCAGCTAACCATTTGTACTCTTTTCTTATTCCATCGAAATAATCAGAGCAAAGAGAATTTCCTATACTGTTAGAAAATTCTTGTTAACATTAAAGGAATTGTCTTCTGTAAAATTTTTTTTAACAGAAAGTTATTTAATGATTTAATATTTTATTTCAGAATATCTTATTTCCAAGTATATTTGTGTCTCTATTCTTATCTACCTATCCATCACCTGTCTATATATCAAAAGGTTAACCATAACCATTGACATATTATTACAGTAATACAGTACATTTTCTAGAACCAAAGGATCAGAGCGGTGCTGAACTAGGGAAAGACTGGAGCAGTCTTGAGCAGAATATAGGGAATACACTTGTTTCATCCTTTGCTCTGCTTCTCCTTGGCTCACTGCTTCACTCGTTTCTCTTATCCCAAACAAGCATTTTTTTCTTTCCATCTTACATGGGCATAAATGGCCATTGAAAGCAGCTTCAACAGCTTTACTCCTATCTACTCCATTCCTGAAAGCTGGAAGATATGATTAATATCCCTTATTTACAATTTTCAGTTTCTGAGGAAAGACAGACTTTGCCAATCTGTATCAGTTATTTTTAGCCCCAAACTAAAGAATTGTGGCCGAAGAATAGATTCATTTTAAATAAATACAGGAATCCTCTCTTATTTGAAGTTTCGCTTCTTGTGGTTTTGGTTACCTGTGGTCAGCTGTGGTCTGAAACTATTAAGTGGAAAATTCCAGAAGTAAAAGTTCATGTTTTATATTGCACACAGTTCTGAGTGATGAAGTCTCACACCCTTCAGTTCCATCCCTCCCAGCACATGAATCATCCCTTTGTCTATGTTATCCTGCCTGTTGGTCATGTAGTAACTGGCTTGTTTATCAGGTAGAAATATCACAGTTCTTGTATTCAAGTAACCCTTATTTTACTTACTCTTGGTCCCAAAGCACAAGAGTAGTGATGCTGGCATTTCAGATATACCCTTCCTATGTCTAATTTATAAATTAAAATTTATCATGGGTATTTATATATAGGAAAAAGAAAGTTTATATAGGGGTCTGTACTATATTTGGTTTCAGGCATCCATTTATACCCCATGAATAAGGGAGGGACTACTTATTCATGTGATCAGATATGAAATTCAAGTATTGGATGGCTGAGTATAAAGAGATGATTAGTCCTTGAGATTAGAGTGTGTGTGAAGGTGTGCATGAATGTGCTGTGAGTGGTATGCATGTGCAGGTATTCTTCCATATTGAGGTATGAGGTTGGTGATTTTCTGTGGATTAGATAAACAACATGCATCCACTTTGTAAGGTTCAGTTCAGTTCAGTTCAGTCGCTCAGTTGTGTCCGACTCTTTGCGACCCCATGAATCGCAGCATGCCAGGCCTCCCTGTCCATCACCAACTCCTGGTTAGGCAGTGCCTAATCAATATATTTAAGATGAGTCCATTTCCTTCTTTGGTTGTTTAATAAAGTACAGAAATATATTGAATAACAATTGTTTTGAAGATCTAGCTATGCTTTAAGAGTAGGCTGACAGAGCCATTAATTTCAAATTTATATAGACCCCTATTTTAAATAGACAAGTATAGTCTACATTTGCCAACAATCCAGAATATTGTGTTTTATAATAGTATTGAGATTTGGAAGCATTTATACAATAATATGTGCTCAGAAATCTCATTAGATGAAACTTTATGGTGAAAATCTATAGTAAGGCAAAATTGAGAGACAGTGGTTATAAATAAGAGGCTGAAGCTTATATGGTTTTACCATCAATTTGAAATGATTTATGAAAAGGAACTCTTTTGATACATTAGTCCAAATAAAAAAGTTGTCATTTATAAGATAATCATCTCAGAAAACAGCAATAGCTTTATAATAAAAGTGAAAGTAGCAGACTTTAGTTCTTTTATGCAAGTATTTCTCGTTATTGAAGTTTCAGCATTATTGAATTTAATTTTTACATAAATTGGTTATTGTTATTATTGTTTAGTTGCTAAGTTGTGTCCAACTCTTTGCAACCCCATGAACTGTAGACCACCATAGTCCTCTATCCATGATATTTCCCAGGCAAGAGTTCTGCAGTGGGTTTCCATGCCCTTCTCCAGAAGATCTTCCTGACCCAGGGATGGGACCTGTGTCTCCTGCATGGGCAGGCGGGTTTTTTTTTCTTACCACTAGTGCCACCTGAGAAATTGTTTATAGGGTATAATAATTTTCAAATTATTTCCTTGATAGATGTGCAAAATTAGTTTTCATTTCAAAGGAAAAAGGATATAATAACAGGTATTCAGTATTAGGAAAAGATGAGAACTCAGGGTTTGTGAGGACATAATTTTGAATGTACTCAATTAAATTGTCTTTCAGAAAGAATCAGTAGTTAGTTCCCACTTTCTCTTAATTAAATTAGTGCTTTATACCAAGTGGACTAGGTATAAATAAAAGGAAGAGGGCTGGGGGAATACAAAGAATGGGTATGACAGTTCATTCATCTACTTGGTAAAAGTATACTAATTATAGAAGCATATTGTAAGGAAGTTTCAGAGATTAAGACATGGTTTGTGAGACAATGCATTCAAACAAATAATGTTCAAAGTTGCTAAGTAAAGCAGAGGTCACAGCTAAATGTTACCCAATAGAAATTAGGTAAACAAACTGTAAGTAGAGTAGAAAGAAACTTTAGTAGCATAGATTACAACGAAAGAAATTGAAGATACCAAATGAAGTGTTAGTCTTTGTTGGCCTTAAATTGGTGGACCTAGGAGAATACTCTGAAAATATCTGTTCATTGGACATTTGGGAAACTACCAATAGAAAGTGGTAGTAAACCAAAGACCAATATCATATGATATCACTTATATGTGTAATCTAAAAAAAAAAGATACAAATGAACTTGTATGCAAATCAGAAATAGACCCACAGACATAGAACAAAATATGGTTATCAAATAGGAAAGGAAGGGTGGATAAATTAGGAATTTGGGACTAACAGATACATTATATATATATATACACACACACACACACATACACATATTCTACTTTATTTATATAAAACAAGGACCTACTGTGTGGCACAAGGAGCTATACTCAGTATTTTATGATAACCTATAAGGGAAAGGAATACGACAAAAATGTATCACTGAATCATTTTGCTGTACACCTGAGACCAACACGTTGTAAATCACCTATACTTCAATTAAAAAAATTAATAAGTAGATTTAAGAAGTAATGTAAAATGATAAATTGAAAATCTGGATAATGGAAAATAATATAGTTGTCCATTTTGTTAAAGATAAGATAGTATGGGTTTCCTAGGTAGCTCAGAGGTAAAGAATCTGCCTGCCAGTGCAGAAGATGCGGGTTCAACTGTGAGTAAGGAAGATCCCTGGAGAAGGAAATGGAAACCCACTCCAGTATTCTTGCCTGGAGAATCCCATGGACAGAAGAGGCTGGAGGCCTACAGTCCATGGGGTCACAAAAGAGCTGGACATGATTTAGTGACTAAAATAGCAATAGTAAAACAGCTACTATTTTCCAAACAGAAGGAAGTAAAAAGGAGGGAGTCTGACTCCATGATATCACAGAATAGTAAACTTGCCAGATAAAAGCAAAAATAAACAAATGGGACCTAATGAAACTTAAACGCTTTTGCACTACAAAGGAAACTATAAGCAAGGTGAAAAGACAGCCCTCAGATTGGGAGAAAATAATAGCAAATGAAGCAACAGACAAAGGATTAATCTAAAAAATATACAAGCAACTCCTGCAGCTCAATTCCAGAAAAATAAATGACCCAATCAAGAAATGGGCCAAAGAACTAAACAGACATTTCTCCAAAGAAGACATACAGATGGCTAACAAACACATGAAAAGATGCTCAACATCACTCATTATTAGAGACATGCAAATCAAAACCACAATGAGGTACCATTACACACCAGTCAGGATGGCTGCTATCCAAGTCTACAAGCAATAAATGCTGGAGAGGGTGTGGAGAAAAGGGAACCCTCTTACACTGTTGGTGGGAATGCAAACTAGTACAGCCGCTATGGAAAACAGTGTGGAGATTTCTTAAAAAACTGGAAATAGAACTGCCATATGACCCAGCAATCCCACTTCTGGGCATACACACTGAGGACACCAGATCTGAAAGAGACACGTGCACCCCAATGTTCATCGCAGCACTGTTTATAATAGCCAGGACATGGAAGCAATCTAGATGCCCATCAGCAGATGAATGGATAAGGAAGCTGTGGTACATATACACCATGGAATATTACTCAGCCATTAGAAAGAATTCATTTGAATCAGTTCTAATGAGATGGATGAAACTGGAGCCCATTATACAGAGTGAAGTAAGCCAGAAAGATAAAGATCATTACAGCATACTAACACATATATATGGAATTTAGAAAGATGGTAACGACAACCCTATATGCAAAACAGAAAAAGAGACACAGAAGTACAGAACAGACTTTTGAACTCTGTGGGAGAAGGTGAGGGTGGGATGTTGCGAAAGAACAGCATGTATATTATCTACGGTGAAACAGGTCACCAGCCCAGGTGGGATGCATGAGACAAGTGCTCGGGCCTGGTGCACTGGGAAGACCCAGAGGAATCGGGTGGAGAGGGAGGTGGGAGGGGGGATCGGGATGGGGAATACGTGTAAATCTGTTGCTGATTCATATCAATGTATGACAAAACCCACTGAAATGTTGTGAAGTAATTAGCCTCCAACTAATAAAAAAAAATAAATTAAAAAAAAATAAAAAAATAAAGACTATGTACTTGTCAGTTGCCAAGATGATAGTACCAGTACTCTCGTGGATGAGCAGAAACTGCTGTGGTGATTGTCTAGTACAGTATATGGTTAGAGTAGAGGTGGGAAATCATAAGGGCAGTACTAGGTCAGTGAGACTTTTCTTCTTTACTTATAACACCACCACCTTTATTATTGCTGTGGTTTTAGTAAATAGAAAATTACTCTATGCAAAGTTTGTTCTCAAGATTTTGTGCTATCTTCTGCTAAGAAGCTTCTCTTTTAAAAATCTTTATCCTGCCTCATTCTCACCATTTAAGAGTCAGTTCAGATCTTTGCCTACTCACGGCGGCCTTCTCTGATCATTTTAGTTCAAGCTGTCCTCTTAATTATCCATACACACAATGCTGCTTTCTTTTATTACTGTGTTTTATTAAACTTAGATTATTTTGAATGTATTTGCTGAGATGTCTGTGGTTTGTCTTTTCTTTCCAGAGTGCAAGCGCCTCTATTTCACAAGATTCTTTCTTTTCTTTTTTTTCCCAGAGATTCTTTCAATCATGACATCCAGCTGGTATCCAGTTTCCAAAAACACATGTACCTCAAAATACTTACAGATGTTTCACTTCTCTATATGGAATGTATTTTACCATTACTATTTCTTTGGGCCAATTGATATTTTAGTTTCTTGAAAAACTATACTACTTTAGTAGTAAACCAGGAATTATTCTATGTTTGAACAATTTTTAGATTTTAAAATACAGGTTTCCGTGAGGTAACTATTAAAGATGTTCCTTTAAGTAGCATTAGATTGCAGTTAAATTTTACATTTCTTTTAGAATGATTTTCATATTATGAAAAAAAAGAGAATGAGGCCAACATGCGTTAACAGAGCTGGCTTATTCTAATATAATATCTAGGTTTGTTATATCCAAACTCTTTCTATCTGACTGTATTTCTGACAGTGTTTTACATGACAACAACAACAACAATATTCTCACTGGAAAAGAAAATAATACTCATTTTAATATTTTTAAGTATTTTCCAAAGCACAGAGGAGTTTTTCCATACCTAAAATATAACTGAGAAATATGAATAAGGTTATGTACCTTTTGAGATCATTCTTGTGCTTACTGCACTTGACAGGAATTCTAACAATTTTTCAAAAGTTAAAATGCAAAGTAAAATTGCTTTATTTGTACTGTATTGAAGTGTTGATCATGTGGTTATACTTGGTCACATTATTTCATTTCTTCCACTCAGGATGTTTAAGTTAATTCATTTTTTAATGTTCATATTCATGAAAAATATATATTTTAAATAGTTAAGTTTCATATGAAAATAGCTGAGGAAAGAGTTTTTTTCTCAAATTTGCCATTTTTCTTTGTCCTGAAATGGAAATT
Organism: Cervus canadensis; assembly: GCF_019320065.1. NCBI lineage: Eukaryota > Metazoa > Chordata > Mammalia > Artiodactyla > Cervidae > Cervus > Cervus canadensis. The sequence goes on from NC_057404.1 coordinate 31,989,777, forward strand.
TATAATATTTGAAAAAGAGTTTTGAATTCTGCTTTATTCATATATTTTAGCACTAAGAATTTTAACCATTCATCAAACTGTTCTCTCCTTTTTTCCCACATATTTACATTTTTAAACATCTAAAATTTAGAAAAATATTCTCTTTTAATATTATCTATTTTTACTAGCTTAGCCTTTTCATATAGTAAAACCTTCAGTTCAGTTCAGTTGAGTCGCTCAGTCGTGTCCGACTATTTGCGACCCCATGAACTGCAGCACGCCAGGCCTCCCTGTCCATCACCAATTCCCGGAGTCCACCCAAACCCATGTCCATTGAGTCGGTGATGCCATCCAGCCATCTCATCCTCTGTCGTCCCCTTCTCCTCCTGCCCCCAGCATCCCCCTGATCCCTCCCAGCATCAGGGTCTTTTCCAATGAGTTAACTCTTCGCATCAGGTGGCCAAAGTATTGCAGTTTCAGCTTCAGCATCAGTCCATCCCATGAACACCCAGGACTGATCTCCTTTAGAATGGACTGGTTGGATCTCCTTGCAGTCCAAGGGACTCTCAACAGTCTTCTCCAACACCACAGTTCAAAAGCATCAATTTTTTGGTGCTCAGCTTTCTTCACAGTCCAACTCTCACATCCATACATGACCACTGGAAAAACCATAGCCTTGATTAGACAGACCTTTGTTGGCGAAGTAATGTCTCTGCTCTTTATTATGCTGTCTAGGTTGGTCATAACTTTCCTTCCAAGGAGTAAGTGTCTTTTAATTTCATGGCTGTAATCACCATCTACAGTGATTTTGGAGCCCCCCAAAATAAAGTCTGACACTGTTTCCCCATCTATTTCCCATGAAGTGATGGGACCAGATGCCATGATCTTAGTTTTCTGAATGTTGAGCTTTAAGCCAACTTTTTCACTCTCCTCTTTCACTTTCATCAAGAGGCTTTTTAGTTCCTCTTCATTTTCTGCCATAAGGGTGGTGTCATCTGCATATCTGAGGTTATTGATATTTCTCCCGGCAATCTTGATTCCAGCTTGTGCTTCATCCAGCCCAGCATTTCTCATGATGTACATATAAGTTGTACATATAAGTTAAATAAGCAGGATGACAATATATAGCCTTGACGTTCTCCTTTTCCTATTTGAAACCAGTCTGTTGTTCCATGTTCAGATCTAACTGTTGCTTCCTGACCTGCATATAGGTTTCTCAAGAGGCAGATCAGGTGGTCTGGTATTCCCATCTCTTTAAGAATTTTCCACAGTTTATTGTGATCCACACAGTCAAAGGCTTTGGCATAGTCAATAAAGCAGAAATAGATGTTTTCCTGGAACTCTCTTGCTTTTTCGATGATCCAGCGGATGTTTGGCAATTTGATCTCTGGTTCCTCTGCCTTTTCTAAATCCAGCTTGAACATCTGGCAGTTCACAGTTCAACCTTACCTATGTTCTAATTTATGAGATTCTCAACCTAATATGTTTTTATATATTACATATTATGATATGTTTATGTTAACAAGTTGCATGTAGATCTGTACTATAAACTGGTATATGCATTAGTGGACATACTCATGCATATTCATCAAGCATATATACAGGCATAGATGTGTATACATGTGTATACAAGTATATACAACTATACACAAGCACGCATGCATCTAACATATCTAACATATGTTATCTAACGTGTTCTACTATGATGTGATATATCACTACCCTTTAAATTTCAATGACATTGTTTCTATAGTAACTGCTGCACTGGAAAAATCAAAGCAGAAAGCTTTGGAAAGAGCCAACAAAATCACATGCTTAGTAAATTTTGAGCAGGTGGATGTTATTTGTCTGGGGTCATACATCTTGGATGTGGCTAAAACAAAATGAAATCATTGCTCTGTAAGCAAATACAGTCTAGCCAAGGTTGTAACATTGTATCTTTAACCAGAAATGGCCAAATCATTATGATTTTCTAGAATACACATACACAAAACCTTGTGAATCTTCACCTATATTAGATACAGTGTAAAAGAGGATTATGGCAGTGCTGCCAGGAAGCCAGTGTTTCCAAAGTTTGGATCAAGTGTCTATTTAAGGGTATTTACATATGGGAAAAGGACATTTCTGTAGAACTTTTAAATGAATTGTGTCTAACAAGAATGTCAAGTGCCTAGGGACAAGGTCAATGAAGTGATTTTGTTATCATTTTAATTCTGAAAACTTAAATCATCTAGGAGGGCTTACAACATTAGTCTTTCAAACATACCATATTTTATGAAAACTGTGTTCAAATTAGTGATAGAGTTTACCAATAGTCAGAATATTTATGGCAACAAATTATATCTGATTCAAACAAACAGAAGCAGAAACAAAAAATAAGTTTGAAATTTTGAAGATAATTTGAAGTTTGCTCTTCTTACCTTTCCCATCTGGGTCACCTGTTTTTCAAAGCAGTCACCTGTTTTGCACAAGGAAACGATATGCACTTGCCTTTTAACTACCATTCATACATATTCATACATAACTACCATTCATACTTGCCTTTTAACTACCATCATATTGTTTAAAATGATTGTTAAGTAAGTTGAATTTATCTGTTATATATTTCTTAGCAAAATATATACATAGTAAAAGTTTTTTTGTATATTCATACAAACAAAGTTAGGATCATTCCGTAAAATGAAAACAACCTTGATGAAAGACATGTTTTGTCTAAGCCATAAATTTTTCCTTTGTCTTTGACTGAAGATGATAAATAAGGTGATGGTCTGGAACATTCCAGGGAGTTCCTCAATTTTCCTGGGGACCTCCCATGTATACAGGAGATTAGATGTTATTAAACTTCTATTAATTTTCTCATATTCATCTGTTTTTTTATTACAGGGGATATCTCGGCCAAGAACCTAGAAGGGTAGAGGGAAGATTATTTTTCCTCTTCCAAAATATATATGCAAATATTGTAGTTAAATTCCTTTGTACTAGAGGCAAGCTGATTTCCTAAGGAGTTGGTCTTAATTTAACTCTCAAATGTTTAGGTTGTGAGATCTTTTGTGTTTTGCCTTCTCCTTTTTTCTTTTGGCGTGTCATAGTCCTTCTTCCTTAATTCCTCACCAATATGCAGTGCTCTCAAATGCTTTCTGTTCTTTTCCTTACCAAGTTTTGCGTCCATTTAGTGATCAGTTGGTAAGTTTAGGACAGGTATTGTTGTTCAGCTACTAAGTCACGTCTGACTCTTTGCAACCCCATGGACTGTAGCAAGCCAGGTTCCCCTGTCCTCCACCATCTCCCAGAGTTTGCTCAGACTCATGCCCATTGAGTTGATGATGCCATCCAACCATCTCATGCTCTGTTGTACCCTTCTCCTCCTGCCTTCAGTCTTTCCCAAGATCAGGATCTTTTCCAGTGAGTCGACTCTACACAACAGCTGGCCAAACTATTGAAACTTCAGCTTCGGAATCAGTCCTTCCAATGAATATTCAGGACTGATTTCCTTTAGGATTGATTGGTTTGACCTCTTTGGTGTCCAAGGGACTCTCAGAAGCTTTCTCCAGCACCACAGTTTGAAAGCATCAATTCTTTGGTGCTCAGCCTTCTTTATGGTTCAACTCTCACATCTGTACATGACTACTGGAAAAACGATAGCTTTGACTATACAGACATTTGTTAGCAAAGTGATGTCTCTGCTTTTTACTACGTTGTCTAGGTTTGTCATAGCTTGCCTTCCCAGGAGCAAGTGCCTTTTAATTTCACGGCTGCTGTCACCGTCCTCAATGATTCCATTTTATCCCCTATTTACCATGACGTGATGGAATGAGATGCCATGATCTTAGTTTTTTGAATGTTGAGTTTCAAGCCAACTGTTTCACTCTCCTCTTTCACCCGCATCTACAGACTCTTTAGTTCCTCTTCACTTTCTGCTATTAGAGTGGTATCATCTACATATCTAAGACTGTGGATATTTCTCCTTGCAATTTTGGTTCCAGCTTGTGATTCATCCAACCTGGCGTTTTGCATGATATGCTCTGCATATAGATTAAATAAGTAGGGTGACAATATGGAGCCTTGTCATACTCCTTTCCCAATTTTGAGCCAATCAGTTGTTCCATGTAAATTAATAACATAAAAGCAATTTTGAATCAGAGCTAAGGTTAAATTTAAATTCTATCTCCACACTAGGTTAGCTGTATAACTTTAGGCAAATAGTTTAACTTCTCTCAACTAGAATTTTTTCCTCAAATGTGATATCTAGATTTAATAACAAAATGTGTATGAAAAGTTCAGTACAATGCATGACTGTAGTCACTAAGCATGTGTTAATTTTATTCCTTGCCCCTTTCCTTTCAGATGTTTGTGCATTTCAGTAGAGCTTGGTACCTCAACACTAAGGAATGAATCTCTGCTCTTGAAAAAGAGACAGGTGAGAGTGATGTTTAGGGACAGGAAGCTTTTCTGTCACCTCTGAAATGACACATTTGCTCTGCTTGCTTAGGAGGCCAGCATGGTCTATCTTGTTGCCAACTCAATGAAAGGCTTTAAAAGCTTGCCAAAACATTTTCTGCTAAGCATTTTCTCTCAGGGTTCTAATTCCAAGTGACTTTTAAAATGTGTGACCTTTGATATTGACTATTTTTGGAAAAAAAAATCTTTATAGAAGGGTACCAGAGGCAGCAAGCAGCCCTGTGATTCTAAATCCCTTGCTAAGCAGAGACTTCTCATCTATCTCAATTGTATTTCTTTGTAAACTACATTTAATAGTGTGGTTTGGGTAGCCTAATCTCCCTCTGGAGATAAAAAAAGAAATTCTATAAACACAGCAAGTATTTTAAGACAAGGAGGGGGTAAAAGAAGAAAGATTTAATTAAGCATAGAACTCTACCTAGTTTTTTTGACTGTTCTTATTTTTAAGCAACAAATTGCCTTTGGATTTACACCTGTGCTGTTCCAAATTTTTATACTGGGTCTGGCTTCCATTTTCAATCTCCTGCTATTCCAAGAACTTGATTTCGGTAAACATGCCTTACCTCTCTCTTTTTTGTGTCTTTGCCTTCACCTGTGATACATGCCTACTCTGCCAAGTTCTGTCTATAAAAGTATTTTCATCCTAAGTCCAGCCAGTATGTCACCTTTACTCATTTATATATTCAAAAGCTCAAACAAAAACAGATAAACAACAAAAAAGCCATTATGAACTACTGAATGCCAGTTGCTGGGTCATAGAATAATAAATGAAACATGACTCTGTTTCTGAAAAAGGTCACAGCTGCATACACACAACTAACTTCAATGCAGTGGGAACAGTATGAGAATTGACCATATTCAAACACTATCAGCAGTGCTTGACTAGGTCAGAGAGGCACTGAACGTAACAGCAGTGATCACTGAGTGAGTTCTTGACAGATAACAGGTTTGTTAGGTAGAGAGGGGAAGAAGAGTCTCTAGCTCTGGAGCGGCAGATGTGCAAGACCATATTGACAGTAGGAATCATTAGTATTTTAGAGTCTAGGTCTCCAAAATATCCCCTTAACAATCCTGACTCAAGTGAACCCTGCTGGAACTTCTGTGTGTTTTCCTCCTTTTTTTCACACAGAAGCCATTCTTTTTTTATAGGTAAAAGATAGCTATTTAGCTAGATTAGATATCTGTGTTCCATTTTTAATTTTCCTGGTGGGTGTTAAATTTCTTGAAACTAAGGACTGGGTCTTCCCTGCTTTTTATTGCTCTTTAAAATGCCCATAACTGAGACTTCTGGTAATGTTTATTTATTTACTTATTGTTTACTATGTACCAACAACTGTGCTAAGAAATGGACATTTTTTATATCTTTAACTCCAACTATAACTCTATGAGATTACTGCTTCTACTCACAGTTAAATAAAATAATGCTTAGTGGGATCAAATGACTTTCCTAAGAATGAATTTAATTCAAAAGACGTGACTACAGAGTTATAAATCTTAATAAATACATTATCCTACCTTCACAAATGGGCTTCCCAGGTGGCTCAGTCGGTAAAGAATCCACGTGAAATACTGCCTGCAATGCAGAAGACCTGGATTTGATCCCTGAGTCTGGAAGATCCCCTGGAGAAGGAAATGGCAGTCCACTCCAGTATTCTTGCTTGGGAAATCCCATGGACAGAGGAGCCTGGCAGGCTACAGTCCATGAGGTTAAAAGAGTTAGACATGACTTAGTGACTAAACCACTACCACCTTCACAAGTTGTTCCACATATATTTGCTAAATGAACAAAACAATTCTTAAAAAATCGAATTAATGCAATTGAATAATTCAATGAAGAAAATATCAATGTATGATAATATACATTGTAAATTCAGAGAAAAATCCTGGAAAACCTTAAAATAAATGGAGCAGTAAAATGTTTTTGAAGAAGATTTTACCACCTTTTAGCGCTGCATCTGTTCCATGCTTTTAGGGTTCAGGTGTGCATAGGCTGATGGTATCATCTGGCTTGGTCATTTTCTAGAAAGCAGAGTTGCTGTAGCTGATGCTACCGGACAATCCCAGAGGAAGCAGGTGTGTTGGGGGAAGGTTGGAAAAGCATTTGGAAGAGCAAGCGAATATAAAAAAGTTTGCCAGTACATTGTAAATTTTTTCAGATTCCAAAAGTTTGTTGCCAATGTCCTGGTTTTAGTGGAAAGACTTCCAGAATTCATGATCCTTGTGATCTGGGCTTCTGGCTCCCATATGTGCCAGTGAATTTGCAACAGTAATGTGGTATAGTGAGCATCTGCCTTTTAATTCAGCTTTCCATTTCCATTTTAGGGACATCAGCTAACTTAATTAGAGGTGTGGTGTGGTTAAAATGATAGCAAATGCTGTAGAATTATGTTATTGGTGCAGAGTGTGCTGGAAAGAGAATGGGTAGAAAAAAATCCAAGTCTTCCTATTTCTCATTAAAATCTACATGAAAACATATGAGGTGTGACACTTAGAAAATGGGATTGATTGAACAGCGTTCTCAAACTGGTTTATTGGCATGAATGATGTTCCCTTTGCAGTAGTTATAATAGGAGCCAAAAGATACAGTAATATCACCATTGCTCATACTGTTTCAGGTTCCTTTGTGGGCGTTGTCTTGCATTCTGTAGGGTGTACATTGAAAAATTATTAACAGTGACAAATCTTCAAATTTATAGAGCCAGTTCTGTTTTTGCCATTAAAAGAAGTTGAAATGTGCCAAATTTGTTGTATAAAGTGGATGATCAAAGTAGAAATACAATTTCTAGCCAAAAATAAAGTGAGATTACAAAATAATGAAACTTGAAAAAATCATGCTTTATAAACAGGCTCTGCTTATTCCAAAATAATATTTCTAAATTGAGATTCTATAGCATCCCTGTAGTATGTATTTTCCAGTTATTAGTTGAATACATAGATTCGGGTATATATACATACAGTATTTTTTTTTTAATTTATAGCCAAACATATTTAAAATTTTTGTTGTTGAGTGATATTATATATATTTAAAAACTTTTCATTTAATGGTTTAAAATTAACACCAAATTGGTCCCAAACTAATAGGAAGTATTTTGAGAAGTAGAGGATAATTTTGAGACTAAGAAATTAATCTCAAAGCAAAAAAAAGAAAAAACACTTAGCACTCATCTAGGAAAACAACATAAGGTGATTATGAAGTAAGGAGAGAAACTACTCACACTAGTATTTGTGAATGCTATTATGAGATTGTATTTATTATTCTTATTTAATTCTCATAACAGCTCTTTGTTGTAAATATTATTTTATACTTTAGCAGATTATCCAAGTTTTAAGTCAGTATTCAAACTCTTCTGTCTGATTCCAGAGCTTTTTGCTCAATTTTAACACAGTACCTCTTTTCTTCTTCTTTCTTATATCTTTGCATTTAAAAAAGTTGAATTATAGTTGATTTATAATGCTGTGCCAATCTCTGCTGTATAGCAACATAACTCAGTTGTACACATACAGGCATTATTTTTTTAATATTCTTTTCTATTATGGTTTATCATAGGATATCCAGTATAGTTCCTTATACTATACATTAGGACCTTGTTGTTTATCCATCCTAAGAACAGTAGTTTGCATTTACCAACCCCAAACTCTCATAGATCCCTATCCTTCCACACTCCCCTGTGGCAACCACAAGTCTGTTCTCTCTGTCTGTGAGTCTATTTCTGTTTTGTAGATAGAATCATTTGTGCCATATTTTAGATTCCACATATAAGTGGTATTATATATTTGTCTTCTTTCTGACTTACTTTATTTTACTTAGTATGACAATCTCTAGTTGAATCCATGTTGCTGCACATGGCCTAATTTTGTTCTTTTTATGACTTGAGTAGTATTCCATTGTATATATGAACCACTTCTTTATCTATTCATCTGTCTTTAGACATTTAGGTTGTTTCCAAGTTTTAGCTCTTGTGACACACTACCTCTTTTTTTTTTTTTTGCATTCATTAAAATAGAGAGAAGGAAGAGGCCAAAACTTGCAATCATGGTTATTCTTCATTTCCACATTTTTTCATTCTTCATTGAATGTACTTGAGAGGGAATTGTTTCTAAAATCTTATTATTCACAGTGTGGCCAGCAGACCAGCAGCATGAGCATCACGTGGCAAGCTGATTAGTGATGGAGATCAGGTGCAAGTCCCAGACTTACTGAATCAGAAGCTACATTTTAACAAAATTCCCAAATAAGTTGATTTATCACACTGTTCATAGGCATGTTATGTCTTCTACATTCTTTTCAGGCTTTCAAACTATTGAAAATAGTTTGCCTTTCTTTTCAGGCAACATTTTCCAGGTATGGGAAGTATGAACTCATAAGTAACTATGACTACATTTTGACTGTAGAACAGTAAGGACCCTTGAAGGTGATTCCAAGCATTTTACTTAAAGGATGTGAAACTGGTGAACTTTTAAGTTGGATGCATTTTCCAAAGGAAAAAAACCAAAAAAGCAAAAAATGACCATACTGTGGAAACAGCCTTATATTCTTCAAAATTGATCCATAACAACTCAGAAAATTGTTAGTAATGCTGGGGTCAAATGCTAATGATTTATGATGTACAGTTAAGAGCTATTCATTTTTCTGGATATCAATCTTTAGATCTGCTATTGTTCCTCTAATTGTTTTATTAATTTAGATTTTCTATTTTAGTAATAATTGAATACAACATACTACATTTCCAAAATATAATAATGGGAAAGGAGTTTTGCTTTCTATTTATTTGTTGATGTTGTTTAATCACTAAGTTGTGTCTGATTCTTTGAGATCCCATGGACTGCAGCATACCAGGCTCCTCTGTCATCCACTATCTTCTGTTATTTGCTCAGATTCATGTCCATTGAGTAGGTGATGCTATCTAAACATCTCATCTTCTGCCGCTCTTTCTTCTTTAGCCTTCAGGCTTGCTGAGCATCAGGGTCTTTTCCAATGAGTCAACTCTTTGCATCAGGTGGCCAAAGTATTGGAGCTTCAGCTTTAACATTAGTCCTTCTAATGAGTATTGAGGGTTGATTTCCTTTAGGATTGACTGGTTTGATCTCCTTGCCATCCAAGGGACTCTTAAGAGTCTTCTCCAGCATCACAGTTCAAAAGCATCCAATTCTTAGGTGTTTAGTCTTCTTTATGGTCCATCTCTCATATTTGTACATGACTACTGGAAAAGCCATAGCTCTGACTGTGTGGACTTTTGTCGGCAAAGTGATATCTCTGCTTTTTAATATGCTGTTTAGGTTTGTCATACCTTTCCTTCCAAGGAGCAAGTGTTTTTGAATTTCATGGCTGCAGTCACTGTCTGCAGTGATTTTGGAGTCTGAGAAAATAAATCTGTCACTGCTTTCACTTTTTCGCCTTCTATTTTCCATGAAGTGATGGACTTGATGCCATGATCTTCGTTGTGTAAATGTTAAGTTTCAAGTTAGCCTTTTCTCTCTTCTCTGTCACCCTCATGAAGACACTCTTTATTTCCTCTTCACTTTCTGCCATATAGGGTGGTATCATCTGAATATCTGAAATTGTTGATATTTCTCCTAGCAATCTTGATTCCAGCTTGTGGTTCACCCAGCCCAGCATTTTATATGATGTACTCTGCATATAAATTTAAATAAGCTGAGTGACAATATACAATCTTGTCATACTCTTTTCCCAATTTGGAACCAGTCTGTTATTCCATATCTTATTCTAACTGTTGCTTCTTGACCCACATACAGTTTTCTCAGGAGATAGGTAAAGTGGTCTGGTACTCCCATCTCTTTAAGAATTTCTTAGTTTCTTGTGATCCACATGGTCAAAGGCTTAGCATAGTCAATGAAGCATAAGTAGATGTTCTTCTGGAACTCCCTTGCTTTCTCCATGATCCAATGAATGCTGGCGATTTGATCTCTGGTTGCTCTGCCTTTTGTAAACCCAGAAATATTAACAACCTCAAATGTGATGCTGATACCACTCTAATGGAAGAAAGTGAAGAGGAACTAAAGAACCTCTTGGCGAGGGTAAAAGAGGAGAGTGAAAAAGCTGGATTGACTCAACATTCAAAAAACGAAGATCATGGCATCCAGTCCCATCACTTCATGGCAAATAGAAGGTGAAAAAGTGGAAGCAGTGACAGATTTTATCTTCTTGGGCTTCAAAATCACTGTGGATGGTAACTGCAACCGTGAAATCAAAAGCACTTGCTCCTTGGAAAGAAAGCTATGAGACACCTAGACAGCATTATTACCTATGCTATTTTAAAGCAAAATTTTGTTTTGAACTCTTTTATTCACACATTGTTTTAAGAATTTTTTAATTAAAATCATTTTGGCCACACCACATGGCATGTGGGATATTAGTTTCCCAACCAGTGATGAAACTCATGCCCCTGCAGTGGATGCTCAGAGTCTTAACCACTGAACCACCAGGGAAGTCCCTATTCATACATTCTTAATATGATTTTTTAAAACTTTCTATGTCTGTAGTTATATTTAACTAATTTTTACTTTCTAATCAAGATGATATTTCCCACCATACATCAATCCTTAATTACTACAAATGATTACAAAATTATTCGGAATAGTTATCTAAATTCAAAAGTCAAATATAGTTGGCTTTATTTTTATCCAATATAACACTAAAAGAAGATTTGAAGATCTGCCTAATTTATTATTAAGTGTAGTATAGTCATCCCTAGAACTTCTAAGTCAAGTGGGCCTTAGGAAGCATCACTATGAACAAAGCTAGTGGAGGTGATGGAATTCCAGTTGAGCTATTTTAAATCCTAAAAGATCATGTTGTGAATGTGCTGCACTCAATATGTCAGCAAATTTGGAAAACTCAGCAGTGGCCACAGGACTGGAAAAGGTCAGTTTTCATTACAATCCCTAAGAAAGGCAATCCCAAAGAATGTGCAAACTACTGCACAATTGCACTCATCGCACACGCTACCAAAGAAATGCTCAGAATTCTCCAAGCCAAGCTTCAACAGTTTGTGATCTCTGAACTTCCAGATGTTCAAGCTGGTTTTAGAAAAGGCAGAGGAACCAGAGATCAAATTGCTGACATCTGCTGGATCATCAAAAAAGCAAGAGAGTTCCAGAAAAACATCTATTTCTGCTTTATTGACTATGTCAAAGCCTTTGACTGTGTGGATCACAATAAACTGTGGAAAATTCTTAAAGAGATGGGAATACCAGACCACCTGACCTGCCTTCTGAGAAATCTGCATGCAGGTCAGGAAGCAACAGTTAGATCTGAACATGGAACAACAGACTGGTTCCAAATAGGAAAAGGAGTACGTCAAGGCTATATATTGTCACCCTGCTTATTTAACATATATGCAGAGTACATCGTGAGAAATGATGGGCTGGATGAAGCACAAGCTGGAATCAAGATTGCCAGGAGAAATATCAAAAACCTCAGATATGCAGATGACACCACCCTTATGGCAGAAAGTGAAGAAGAACTGAAGAGCCTCTTGATGAAAGTGAAAGGGGAGAGTGAAAAAGTTGGCTTAAAGCTCAGCATTCAGAAAACTAAGATCACGGCATCTGGTCCCATCACTTCATGGCAAATAGATGGGGAAACAGTGGAAACAGGGACAGAGTTAATTTTGGGGGGCTCCAAAATCACTGCAGATGGTGAAATTAAAAGACAGTTACTCCTTGGAAGGAAAGTTATGACCAACCTAGGCAGCATAATAAAAGCAGAGACATTACTTTGACAACAAAGGTCCATCTAGTCAAGGCTATGGTTTTTCCAGTTGTTATGTATGGATGTGAAGAGTTCTACAACAAAGAAAGCTGAGTGCTGAAAAATGGAAGCTTTTGAACTGTGGTGTTGGAGAAGACTCTTGAGAGTCCCTTGGACTGCAAGGAGATCCAAACAGTCCATCCTAAAAGAAATCAGTCCTGAGTGTTCATTGGAAGGACTGATGTTGAAGCTGAAACTCCAATCCTTTGGCTACCTGATGCGAAGAACTGACTCATTTGAAAAGACCCTGATGCAGGGAAAGATTGAAGTGGGGAGGAGAAGGGGCCTACAGAGGATGAGATGGCTTGATGTCATCACCAACTCAATGGACATGAGTTTGAATAAACCCCGGGAGTTGGTGATGGACAGGGAGGCAGGTGTGCTGCAGTCCATGCAGTTGCATAGAGTCCGATACAACTGAGCAACTGAACTGAACTGAGAACTCTTAAAATCACTCAGATGGTTAGAGCTAGACAGTGTATTAGTAAGGAAGTTGGGGCTGTTCTGTAAGAGGCTGGCAGCATTACCTTGCAGGTATGCTTTTCCTAGTCCTTCCACCAATAATATTACCCCTTTATTTAGACATGACTGAAATATTATGCTTCTTTTTCAAGGAAGGAGAAAATCATGTTGATCAAACTACTGAAAACTTTAAAAAAAAAAAAAAGGTAGTCATCTTAGTAAACACAAATATGATAGGACAGTTAATATTTATTTTATTCCATATTAGTAAGTTATACTATAGATTATATTTAACGATGGATTTATCTATTCATTGTAAATGTGTATTCTTTGCCTAATGTGTTTAGTATTTTTCTAAGAATATGAGGTTATAGCAGTGGGAAAGAAGACACATATTGCTACTGTCATTCAATGGGGTAGACAGGCAACATAAATGAGTAAATATATGGTATGTTAGATGATGATAAGTTAGTTGGATGGTGTGAAATGATGTGGAGGCTGTTGAAACTTTCAAATTAAAATATATACAAAGAACCTCAATAAGAAGTGGTTTTTGGGTAAAAACTGAAAAAATAAGGAAGATTTGTTTATGGATACCTGAGGCAAGTATACCACAGATAGCAGAACAGCAATTGTAAAACTTTGGAGGGAAGAGAGTTCTGGTGTATTTGAAGATTGATGTGGAAGCTAGTGTTGCTGGTACAAGAAGATAAGGGATGAGTAATAGTAAATGTGGCTTCCCTGGTAGCTCAGCTGGTAAAGAATCCTCCTGCAGTGCACAAGACTTGGGTTCAATCCCTTGGTTGGGAAGATTCCCCTGGAGTAGGGTATTCTTGCCTGGAGAATCCCCATGGACAGAGGAGCCCAGTGGGCTACAGTCCATGGGATTGCAAAGAGTCAGACACGACTGAACAGTTAAGCACAGCACAGTGCATTAAGAAATGCTATCTATCAGGGAAATAACAAGGAGCCATATTTCAAGGAAAATTCAACTTACTTTATATCTTATTAGCAGATACAAATCTTAGACTCAGTTTAAGAGTACAGGAATTATGCTGCTGCTGCTAAGTTGCTTCAGTCGTGTCCGACTCTGTGCGACCCCATAGACAGCAGCCCACCAGGCTCCTCGGTCCCTGGGACTCTCCTGGCAAGAACACTGGATTGGGTTGCCATTTCCTTCTCCAATGCATGCATGGATGCATGCTAAGTCGCTTCAGTCATGTCTGACTCTGTGCGACCCTATGGACAGCAGCCCACAGGCTCCTCTGTCCATGGGATTCTCTAGGCAAGAATACGGGAGTGGGTTGCCATTTCCTTCTCCGATAGGAATTATACATGTATCTATTTGTACATTGTCTTCTTTCTACTTTGAGTTCCATTCCACAGAAATGGCAGACAACTAGTCTCAGTCAACTGCCCATCCATAGCATTGATTCTCACTTCAGAGGGCTTACCTAGAACCACTGTATTATGCTGGATGCTTAGCTAGTCTTTATTCAGCCTCATAGATATCTGTTAATATGTCTGTAGCCCTGCTTTGCCTTCTGTCAAGTCCAAGAGCAGGTCATCTACTTTTGAGATATCCTGGTTCCTCTCTGTCTGATCTCTTCTGCCTGCTACTTCTCACCACACATGGGGCCATGCTGCTGTGTCCATGCAATTGATCATGGATTACAAAGGCTTTGTCTGCCTAGACGCACTAATCATCCATCCATAAACGAGAAGGGGCCTAAAGTTTTTTTTTTTTTAACCTGGGAACAGTGGCTTCCTAGGTGGTGCTAGTGGTAAAAAACCCTTCTGCCAATCCTGGAGATGTAAAAGATGTGGGTTCAATCCCTGATCAGGAAGATCCCCTGGATGCAGACATGGCAACCCACTCTAGTATTCTTGCCTGGAGGATCCTAATGTGCAGAGGGCTGGTGGGCTGTAGTCTGTAGGGTCGCAGAGAGTCAAACATGACAGAAGTGATTTAGTAGGCTTGCACAGTGGCTCTCTAAATTTTCGTCTGTATATTTTTTATTGTTTTGTGTATTCTTATCAATCTTCTTTCATTCTAAGATGGCGGTGGGAGGAGATGCAGAAAACCCTACTCTCAAACTCTCTTTTCTCTTATATTTTGTTAAACCTCTAGGATCCCTTAAGGACTGACTTAGCTACTGGAAGATAAGGGAGGGATTTTCCACATCTTTTATTTCATTTTCAGTTCTGTCCTCTATGACCTCCTTCTCCTCAGTGCACCCAAATCACTTGATTTCCTCTCTCCTGCTAAAGCATTTAGTACAGAATGGCTTAGATATCAAGTGCGTGAACATCAGAAAAATATATATGTATATATATGTATGTATACATATATATGTATAGGGGCTTCCTGATAGCTCAGCTGGTAAAGAATCTGTCTGCAATGCAGGAGACCCCAGTTCAATTCCTGGGCAAGGAAGATCCCCTGGAGAAGGGATAGGCTACCTGCTCCAGTATTCATGGGCTTCACTGGTGGCTCAGACAGTACAGAATCCACCTGCAATACAGGAGACCTGGGTTGAATCCCTGGATTGGGAACATCTGCTGGAGGAGGGCATGGCAACCCACTCCAGTATTCTTGCCTGGAGAATCTCCAGGAACAGAGGAGCCTGGCTGGCTACAGTCCATGGGGTTGCAAAGAGTAGGCCATGACTGAGTGACTAAGCACATATATAAAAAGTGAGAGATTAGAACTGAGACTTCCTGTTTAGTAACTAATTTAATGCTCATAACAAACCTATGATGTAAGTACTATTTTCATTGCCATTTTTCAGATGAGCAAACTCAGGCAAAGAGTAAAGTAACTTGCCCCAAGGTTTAGAATTTCAGAAATTGTGTATCATCACACATATAAATCAGGGGTGACAAATTTGAAAAGAACAAACTTTTAAAGATATTTACTAAAAATAGTTATTTCGTTTTTTGTTTCGTTTTTGCCATAGTTTGAGACTTAGAAAACAGTTGCAGGTATAGATAATTCTAGAAAATATTCATGTTTATTTACTGAATGTTAACATTTGCTACATTTACTTTATACTTCTGTCTGTCCCTCGCTGCATATATGTGTGTATATTTATATGTGTGTGTATTTAGATAGATAGTTTTTAGAACTGGTTAAAAGTAAGTTATGGACATGATGTCACTTTTGCATTTAAATACTTAACAGTTCAGTTCAGTTGCTTGGTCATGTTCAACTCTTTGTGACCCCATGGACTGCACCATGCCAGGATTCCCTGTCCATCACCAACTTCTGGAGCTTGCTCAAACTCCTGTCCATCGGGTCGGTGATGCCATCCAACCGTCTCATCTTCTGTCATCCGCTTCTTCTCCTGCCTTCAATCTTTCCCAGCATCAGGCTCTCTTCCAACAAGTCAGTTCTTCACATCAGGTGGCCAGAATCTAAATATTACTAGATGCCTAGCAGGCATGTCTTCTGGTTGCCCTATAGAGGAACATAATGGCATGGGTTGAAAGAGGTAGTCTAGAAGTTCCAGTCCTGTGGTCCTGAATACTGTTCTTCATGGCATGGAGCTTAGAGTTGAATTGGAGGGGAATTGAGAAGTAGGGGGTGAACCAGGTGAGAGGTTGGAAAGACATGCCTGAGGCTTTCTGAATGCTATTGACTTCTTTACTGGTGACTCCTTGTGATGTCTCATGCTGCAGTGGTGGCACTTCATGGTCCAACAACACAATAACAGTGCATTTAAAGTTTTAATAAATTCACTTTGCTGTGACTCATATTATCTACTTTTATTTATTACTTGAGCTTGGATTACATTTTTAAAGTTCTTTAGGTTTTATGGAAAACCTAAACTCATTAAGAGTTTATAATCTAATTATAAATATGTGAAGAAGCATCATATAAGATATTATTGTATTTGGTTACAGGTTTTATTATATGATTTCCAAGGTCTCATCCATAGGGTTTATGATTTAATGACTCTAGCATTATTTTTTATTTTAGCACAGAGTGAGCTAGAGAGGAGCCTGGTGGGCTGCAGTCCATGGGGTCACAAAAGAGCCAGACACGACTGAAGTGGCATGTACACAGGCATGAGTTAGAAAAGTAAAGGAGGTTAAAAGAGACTGAAAGGAAAAAATCAAGAACTCTAATAAAGACATGTATAGTGTGAACAATTCCTAAACTTGTGCTTATTCAGTGGAACTGATACTTATGTTGGTGTAGGTTTATGGTAGTTTGAAAAGCTTGTTCAAATTGATTGGGCAAGTTGTAAAAAAGTAAAAATTAAAAACATTATTAGATTAAGAGTTTCAAAGGACTACAGAAGGGCCTAATCTATTCCCATACTTTATTTCTACTGATTTGGTAAACCTTATATAATTGTCCTGAAAACTTGACTAAATTACTAGCATTTTTACCAGCTTTTACTAAGTGAAATAATGAACCAATATTATACCTTGTAAAAATATTGCAAATTGCAACAAAAATATGTCTTCTGGGTGAAAATTTACCTCTGTTGACTAAAAGAACTAAAAATATATTTTCCATTATGGTAAAGGATGAATTTGTCCCCTAATAAATATTCTCTTCACAGAGATTCGCCTAATGGTCATATTTCAAAGAGTTGGTCTGTAACTGTGGAAAAGAATTAGAAAGGTGACTTATCCGAGATCAAAACCAATCCTGTTGTTAAATATTATAATGAAACAAATACAAGCCATCTACTCCTTAAATTTTATAACTTTTAATTTCCCATCACATTCTCTGGGCACAAAGACAGCTACTTGTTTAAAAGACTGACTTAATTGCTTTAAATATTGCAGACTGAACCACATATCTGTAATGTGCCTCAGCTGTAGGGTCATATTTAGAAATACTTTTGCATTTTACTATTAAGATAGTTCAGTATCTATTTAGTTAATATGTTGCAAAAACTGATTTATTCAGAGCATATGGTCTAACAAATGTTGAATACATTTTCAGATGTTGGGATATGTTTAGGATCTTGGAAACTTGTGGATTCTAACATAGAATCATGTAGATTTGAAGGACCTTGGGGAATGTAGTTCAGAAATCTTATTTCACAGTAAGAAGTAAGGAACACATTTCTTTCCCTTCTAACAAAGACAATAACTTCCCATAAAAATATTTATTAATTAAAAAATCTTGATCAAAAGTAACAATGTAAAACATTTTGTCATGAATGCTTTTTAGATATTGAATATGAACATACACTTATGCAGCAATGACCAGTATTTCAAAATAAATATTGTGCTTATTATATTGAGTCACTTAACAAATGTACATAAAGGGAACCTTTCTATTTTTATATAATAGCCACTTGTGTATACAGGACAGCAGACAAATTTATGGATTGAGAGATTAATTAATAGGCTGATATTATATAATTTATCCTCCAGGAAACTTCAGTTCATAAATGAGAAATTTTATTCAAATAATTACCCCTTTCCATGAAAAATATTAAAATGCATGTTAATGTGCTCCTATTAAAGACTATCAGAAACATTTGTTGTTGTTCAGTCACTCAGTTGTGTCTGACTCTTTGTGACCCCATGGATCACAACATGCCAGGCTTCCCTGTCCATAACCATCCCCTGGAGCTTGCCCAAACTAATGTCCATTCAGTCAGTGGTGCCATCCAACCATCTCATCCTCTGTCATCCCCTTCTCCTCCTGCCTTCAGTCTTGCCCAGCATTAAGATCTTTTCCAAGGAGTCAGTTCTTCATATCAGGTGGCCAGTGTATTGGAGCTTCAGCTTTAACATCAGTCGTTTCAATGAATATTCAGGATTGATTTCTTTTAGGATTGACTACAGGATTGAAAATCCTAAATTTCTTTTAGGATTACAGTCCAAGGGACTCTCAAGAGTCTTCTCCAACACCATAGTTAAAGTCATCAATTATTCGGTGCTCAGCCTTCTTTATGGTCCATCTCTCACACATCCGTACATTACTGCTGGAAAAATCATAGCTTTGACTATATGGATCTTTGTTGGTAAAGTGATGTCTCTGCTTTATAACCAGAAACATACCTTTATTCAAATAAACAAGTTGGGTTTTGGTACATTGCAATAAGGGAGACTACACAATAGGACTTAGAGTACGTCTCCATCAGAGAGTGTTAAAAGGAATATGTTATGGAATATGGACGTGTGTGAGATAATTTGGGAGCAGGTTCAGGCTGCAGGTCTTTGCCTTGGATGCTGTCAGGTAATTCTGTCATTGGGTTTAGTCATTATTATTAAAGATAAAGCTGTTGTTAGTGAAGAATTAACAACCATAATAGCCTAGAGAGGAGATATATGGTGATTTTTGTAGTTTGGATAATATTCTTTTTATTGTTTCTACTCAGACATTTTTACAGAGTGGTCTTATTTTGTCTTGATCCATTACAAACACATGATGACCTTGTCTGATGTTGGTTTCCTGTAAAAATGTTTGTGTTCCATAAGTGGATATCATGGCCTAGCTGAGAGTATCAGACTAACTTCTAGCAACATCAGGGTTTAACCTGATAGTACAAGGCCAGTGGCCAGCAGTCAGTGGCTACTTTCTCTTTCTTACATATCATAACATATTTTTCTAACTATATATTTCGTAGCAAAATTAGTTCATGTGTAATGTGATTATTTTTCAACTGTGTACATCTTGCTTCCATGTTTTGTAATTGTCTATCCCCATCACTGGATTATAAACTCACAAAAGCAGAGGCCATGGGTTTGAGAACAGAGCAAATCTTCTTTTGGAGTTGTTGGACAAGTTGTTCAGCAATTTATCAAGTACACTTGAAGAGGATAGAGTTAACAACAGAAAGTAGGTTAAATTCTGAATCTATGTAAATGAAGGGTCTAAGGATGAATCATGTAGAGAGTTCAGAAATGTGGTTTCAAATATGAAGAGGTGGATACAATAGAAGCTTTTAATATACCACACCTGAAGAAGGTTCACATAAAATAAATAGCCACCTTACAAGAGAATAAATGACTGAGCAAGAAGGATGTACATGAGTAAAACAATTTATGACACAAAGAATAGGCAACTGGAACAATGTAGAGGGCATCTTTAGAGCATTAAATGCATATCAGGAGAATGCACCCAAGGACATATTTTTTCCTTTAACATTGTAACTGAATCTGTGGCATTATGGACCAGAAAGGGTGTTATTCAAGTATATCTTGGCTTCTAATATGTATTAGGTACTGTGTTAAATGCCAACAGTACAGTAGTGAAAAAGAGAGATGGAATTGCCTGAATGATGCTTTTTTATTATCATTTATACTATTCAAGGTTTCCCAGGTGATGCTAGTGGTAAAGAACTCACCTGCCAATGCAGGAGACACAGGAGATAGAAAAAGGTTTGATCTCTGGGTTGGGAACATCCCCTGTAGGAGGACTTGGCAACCCACTCCAGTATTCTTGCCTAAAGAATCCCATGGACAGAGGAGCCTAGTGGGCTATAGTCCATAGGGTCGCAAGAAGTTGAACATGACTGAAGTAACACAGCACACATATCATTTAAACAATCCTTAATCCTTTTATTTAAAAATCACTGCTGCTGCTGCTGGTAAGTCGCTTCAGTCGTGTCTGACTCTGTGCGACCCCATAGACGGCAGCCTACCATTGGTAGGCTTATTAACTGTTGGTATCTTATTAACTGACCAGACTGCTTTTTGCTTCTCTGTAATATCTGTGATTTGGTAAAGTTTTCCAAGCAAAGTCATTGGATCTATGTTCCATTTTAGCCTTTTGCTTGTAAATGACAGCTTTTCTTTAATATAGTTTAAAATTTGCATTTTATTCATTTTTTCCCATAATGTGTACTATTACAGTATTTATAACATAGAAATTCAGAAAATAATTCTTTCCTTTTTCCTGGAGCTTACATGTGATATTTGGTTTTATGCCTGAGTTCTATTGCTTAAAATCTACAAGAGGAACAAAGAATCATGCTCATGAAAACATACCTCATGGAGTTAACCAACTTGTGATATTACGCATCTATAGGTGAATTTAGACTTCCTGGGGAGCTCAGCTGGTAAAGAAGCTGCCTGCAATGTAGGAGACCCTGGTTTGATTCCTACGTGGGGAAGATCCCTTAGAGAAGGGATAGGCTACCCACTCCAGTATTGTTGGACTTCCCTGGTGGCTCAGCTGGTAAAGAGCCTGCTGCAGTGCTGGAGACCTGGGTTCGATCCCTGGGTTGGGAAGATCCCCTGGAGGAGGGCCTAGCAACCCACTCCAGTATTCTTGCCTGGAGAATCCCCATGGACAGAGGAGCCTGGAGGGCTATAGTCCATAGGGTTGCAAAGAGTCCGACATAACTGAGTGACTAAGCATACACAGGTGAATTTAGTGTCTTAGTGTTTAAAATTTTGGAAACTGTGATGTCCTCTATGAAAGTAAGTTTCCGCTCTTACCGTATTCATTTCATTAAGAGATAAACAAAGGCCCTGTTTCATGCCATGTCATGCCTGAAACATTTCCATTTATCTTGGCCTTTACTACTAGCTGTAAATAAGAAAAAATAAGGGAGAAGGAATTGTATTTAACAACTTTTCTTGTTGTACCACTTATTCAGTTACTTTTGAGATATTGGGAATATCACATATTAATAAATATTTTCTTTGCTGTCCTGTCATCTTGCAAATGTGATGTCCATTGTGAAATAGACTGTACAGTTTTTGTAATCCACATGTATCAGGAAGTTGCCTATTAACGATAGAGAAGTGTCTGATGAATATACAATTGATTTTATTATTTAAGAAGATACAAAATTAAAATGGACACATAGGGTGTATTATATTGATTGTCATCTGTTAAAAACAATAGTCTGTAACATAAATAGAATGATTCTAAATAAGCTATTCAAGGCACATATAGCATGTTTCTCTATAAGCACACAAAAAGAAACACTGATATTTATTCCATTTAATTAAATATTACTAAGTATTTATTGCTTAAAGAGTAAATCTTAAAAGTTCTCATCATAAGAATAAACACATGTAACTGTGTGGTGATGAATGTTAATTAAACTTGTGGTAATCATTTAACAATGTATATATGCATCAAATTGTTACATCTGAAAGTGATACCACGTTAACTGCCAGTTATAGCTCAAACTTAAAAAGATGTTTTTTGTCTTTCATGAGATGTTAGAATTTGGGGAAAGCAATGATGCAATCTAGTTATAGAATTTAGTCTTTTTAAAATTCAGAACTAGAAAACCAGACTATATGATTTCCACCTGTATATTAGATATATGAGTAAACCAGATGAATAACACTAATGGCAGAGAAGGCGGTGGCACCCCACTCCAGTACTCTTGCCTGGAAAATCCCATGGACGGAGGAGCCTGGTGGGCTGCAGTCCACGGGGTCGCTAGGAGTCGGACACGACTGAGCGACTTCATTTTCACTTTTCACTTTCATGCATTGGAGAAGGAAATGGCAACCCACGCCAGTGTTCTTGCCTGGAGAATCCCAGGGATGGGGGAGCCTGGTGGGCTGCCATCTACGGGGTCGCACAGAGTCGGACACGACCGAAGCGACTTGGCAGCAGCTGAATTCTGTATTCCATTACTGGTAATTATAACTAGTATGTTACAGAATTCAGACACATACCCCTAGTATACTAATATTCAGAAACTTCTCAGTAATATCCAGGTAGAAACCATATAGTCTGAGTAAGAATATATAATATTACCTACCAGGATTTTTAGTTATGAACTTTATGAAGAAAACTAGTTGAAAAATGCATTGAACCTAAATTCTGTGGTGAAAACAATAGATAATATAAGAAGCTGAAAAGGATATTTCTTGGGACCTTATAACATTTCTCGTTATTCTAAGGAGCTTGTGATAACCTTAAATATATGGCTAAGGGGATAGTTTTTACTTATCTGTGTTCACCTCTATGTGTTACATGGCAGAAATTAGGCCTAATATGTTTATGTTCCCCAGTGAGGCAAAATGGTCTTCCCCAATGGCTCAGCGGTAAAGAATTCGCCTGCAATGCAGGAGACCTGGTTTTGATCCCTGGTTTGGGAAGATCCCCTGGAAGAGAGCTTAGCAACCCACTCCAGTACTCTTGCTTGGAAAATCCCGTGGACAGAGGAGCCTGGTGGGCTACAATTCATAGGGTCAGAAACAGTCAGACCTGACTAAAGCAACTGAGCACGCACTGCACACACAAGGCAACGAGGCAACATGTTAATACCAACAGTAGATTCGTGCCATTTGCTCAAAGCATACCCTTTTAGTAGGTGTCTCTCATCAGTTGATTTCTGCAGATGGCTCTGATCCTCACTAGTAAATGCTTTTAGATTGTTGTCAGTCTGCTTCACTTGAGAAAATACCAATAACAAAACTGCATGAGGTGGCAGCTCTCCTGTGCATCTGTGGTGCATTTACTGTCCATCACTGCTT
Source organism: Cervus canadensis (assembly GCF_019320065.1). Taxonomy (NCBI): domain Eukaryota; kingdom Metazoa; phylum Chordata; class Mammalia; order Artiodactyla; family Cervidae; genus Cervus; species Cervus canadensis. Next base: position 32,012,872 of record NC_057404.1, read on the forward strand.
TCCTTGGAGTTGGAAATCTCCTAGGCAAGATCGGCTGCCTCTTGTAGACTGCTGTGTGAAAAAGGAATTTTCAATCTCTTGGGGGGAGTTATTTCCTGCTTAGACTCACCTTAAACAATGTTTAGTTCTTTGCATATATGTGACACTTCCTATATAAGATCATTTGACCTTTCCCCAACTCTGTCATTTTTCACACAAATAACAATTCAAAAAGAATATACATCTTTTAAAGAATTTTTTGATTCAACTGGATTTCTTTCAAGTGACCATATTTTTATTTTCTCAGTGTATTCTGCTGACTGAAGGGAGTTAACCTTTTGAAATGAATTCTAGAGTTTAACTTTTATCTTCTCTTAAGTGTTGGCTTTAAAATGTTTTTAAAATGACTTCAATACTATGTTTTTCTATTATATTAACTGCTGTATTTTCATAAATGAGAAATATTAAGAACAAATATTAACTTTTATCTTCTGCTGGAATTGCTGTTAGTGAATTTTTTTTTCTAGTGGCAAAAAATTAAAAAAACAAAATCAAAACAAGACTAACTTAAACTTTCTCTTTTAGCTAAGCTAATTTGTACTCAACAGTCACCGTCACAGACTTTCTCACCTAAAAAAACATGTGTCTAACAGTCACAAGGAAAGAGACTTAGCCTATAATCACTATATACAAAACGTTTTTTATCAGAAGTGTGCATTCCAGGTGGTTCTAAAATTTAAATACCTAGAAACTTCTCCAAGATCTGCTCCTATTTTGTGACTTTACCCTACATGTTTAGCTTTCTTAGGTCTATAATTCCCTTAAGTTTCTATGGAAATACAAAAAACCTCGAATAGCCAAAGTAATCTTGAGAAAGAAGAATGGAACTGGAGGAATCAACCTGCCTGACTTCAGACTATACTACAAAGCCACAGTCATCAAGACAGTATGGTACTGGCACAAAGACAGAAATATAGATCAATGGAACAGAATAGAAAGCCCAGAGATAAATCCACGAACCTATGGACACCTTATCTTTGACAAAAGAGGCAAGGATATACAATGGAAAAAAGACAACCTCTTTAACAAGTGGTGCTGGAAAAGCTGGTCAACCACTTGTAAAAGAATGAAACTAGAACACTTTCTAACACCATACACAAAAATAAACTCAAAATGGATTAAAGATCTAAATGTAAGACCAGAAACTATAAAACTCCTAGAGGAGAACATAGGCAAAACACTGTCTGACATAAATCATAGCAAGATGCTCTATGACCCACCTCCCAGAATATTGGAAATAAAAGCAAAACTAAACAAATGGGACCTAATGAAACTTAAAAGCTTTTGCACTACAAAGGAAACTATAAGTAAGGTGAAAAGACAGCCCTCAGATTGGGAGAAAATAATAGCAAATGAAGAAACAGACAAAGGATTAATCTCAAAAATATACAAGCAACTCCTGCAGCTCAATTCCAGAAAAATAAATGACCCAATCAAAAAATGGGCCAAAGAACTAAACAGACATTTCTCCAAAGAAGACATACAGATGGCTAACAAACACATGAAAAGATGCTCAACATCACTCATTATCAGAGAAATGCAAATCAAAACCACAATGAGGTACCATTACACGCCAGTCAGGATGGCTGCTATCCAAAAGTCTACAAGCAATAAATGCTGGAGAGGGTGTGGAGAAAAGGGAACCCTCTTACACTGTTGGTGGGAATGCAAACTAGTACAGCCGCTATGGAAACAGTGTGGAGATTTCTTAAAAAACTGGAAATAGAACTGCCATATGACCCAGCAATCCCACTTCTGGGCATACACACTGAGGAAACCAGATCTGAAAGAGACACGTGCACCCCAATGTTCATCGCAGCACTGTTTATAATAGCCAGGACATGGAGGCAACCTAGATGCCCATCAGCAGATGAATGGATAAGGAAGCTGTGGTACATATACACCATGGAATATTACTCAGCCATTAAAAAGAATTCATTTGAATCAGTTCTAATGAGATGGATGAAAATGGAGCCCATTATACAGAGTGAAGTAAGCCAGAAAGATAAAGAACATTACAGCATACTAACACATATATATGGAATTTAGAAAGATGGTAACGATAACCCTATATACAAAACAGAAAAAGAGACACAGAAGTACAGAACAGACTTTTGAACTCTGTGGGAGAAGGTGAGGGTGGGATGTTGCGAAAGAACAGCATGTATATTATCTATGGTGAAACAGGTCACCAGCCCAGGTGGGATGCATGAGACAAGTGCTCGGGCCTGGTGCACTAGGAAGACCCAGAGGAATCGGGTGGAGAGGGAGGTGGGAGGGGGGATTGGGATGGGGAATACGTGTAAATCTATTGCTGATTCATATCAATGTATGACAAAACCCACTGAAAAAATAAATAAATATAAAAAAAAATAAAAAAAATAAAAAAATAAAATGATTTATGATCCTAAAAGTTGTATGCATATTAAAGAGATATAAATTAAATATTTTAAATGCATTAAAGCATTTTAAGAAGCCATATTAAAATAATTCCATAAGGATAAGAATTATTTTGGGTTATGAATGGGTTATGAATAATCATTGTAATTTCTTATCAAACTCAACATAATGTGGTTAGTAGAATTTTGTGATACAATTTTGAGATCATTTGTCCTTTTATTTTGATATCTAAAGCACAGTTAATAATTACTGTCTTTTAATGTCTTAGATCATATAATTTTAGAGTTGGAAGAGATCATAGAAATCATTAATGAATCATTTGTTTAGGTATTAGAGAAAGGAGGCCAAGAGACATTTAATGACTTGTTCAAGGTAGTGTATTTTATTAGGAAAACTGAAAATTTAAGGACAGTTTAAGCAATTACCCTAGCCTTGTAGAGCAAACTAAATTTTGTTAAAAGGTCAGACATATTAAACTATCAAGTGTTGATTCAAACTAGTCTTAAAATATTTGTTTTAATATATGTAGAATATATATGTGGTTATACTTTGAAGGACTGGATTGCTATATTTGTATTTAAAAAAAGCACCATTTTAGGAATTATTTTTTCATGATACTCTATCATTTTGTATCTCCTTGACATAATAAAATTGTATCATTTAGCTTTTATTTTTCACATTATGTTGAATGTTTAGATTATTTACAAATATCCAACTGTTTATATTTATTCTATCCATTGACTCAAAAGGACATTTAGAATATTTCTTAAGACTTAACATCCCTTTCTTAAACATACATGTACATACATATAGTTCATCTAGTTAATTTGGTGTATACAGGGAATCAGAGTTTTTTATTCTTTTCAGATTTGAAAAAATTTTTAATTTTTCAAAATTTATAAAATTCTTGTTATCAAGTTGGGCAATGCTTAAACTACTTTAATTTATCATAAAGATGCTGGGGAATGGAATACCTTATGCCTAATTGACATCGTGTTTTTTGGTGGCTAAGTTGTGTCTGACTCTCTGTGACCCCATGAACTGTAGCACGCCAGACTCCTCTGTCTTCTACTATCTCCAGGAATTTATTCAAATTCATGTCCTTTGAGTTAGTGTTGCCATCCAACTATCTCATCCTCTGCTGGCCTCTTCTTTTGACATCATGATCATGGATCAAAGCATTTTATTTGTTATATGATAATGCTGTCTGTTATTTACCTATGTCTACTAATCTTAGTTATTAAAATATATTTTTATACCTACATTATTTATGTTCTATGCATTTTGTCTCAATTTACATAAAATTAAAAAAATAAAAAGTATGTTCTTTTTATGTCTTCATTTATCTATAGTTTAATGATTAACTCTGATTCTGTTTTTTCTACTTGAAATTACTGAGATCTCCTTATATTAACTAGGCTTCACTGATGGCTCAGTTGGTGAAGAATCTGCCTGCACCACAGGAGACCATGGTTTGACTCCTGGGTCTGAAAGATATGTTGGAGAAGGGGTAGGCTACCCTACCCGCTCCAGTATTCTTGGGCTTCACTTGTGGCTCAGCTGGTAAAGAATCTGATAGCAATGCTGGAGACCCAGGTTCAAACCCTGGGTTGTGAAGATCCCCTGGAGAAGGGAAAGGCTACCTACTCCAGTATTCTAGCCTAAATATAAATTTATTTTATTTATATTTAACATATATTAAATATATAAAATTATATTCTGCATTCTTTAAAAATATTTGTAGGAGAATAGCAAAGTATGCAAAAATCAACTAAATTTAATTTTCCTATAAAGTAAACATATTAATAGTAATTATAGATGCATATTTCACCTTGTTAAAATTCTCTGCAAAGTTTAGAAGAGAGTCTTAACTTCATAGTAGACTCTAATAATAATAAAAGAGAGGCAAAAATGTTTCTATATTTTGAACTCTTGTTCAAAGATGTTAAATATTGCTACTTAATAAAAGGATAACTATGAGATTAAGCACCTGTTGTTTACAGATTAAACTTCAGTGATTAAACCTTATAATGATGGAGACTATGCCAAAGCCCTTGAATGTGTGGATAACAACACTGTGGAAAATTCTTCAAGAGATGGGAATACCAGACCACCTGACCTGCCTCCTGAGAAATGTGTATGTGGGTCAGGAAGCAACAGTTAGAACTGGACATGGAACAATGGACTGGTTCCAAATAGAGAAAGGAGTATGTCAAGCTGTATATTGTCACTCTGCTTATTTAACTTATATGGAGAGTACATCATGAGAAACACTGGACTTGATGAAGCACAAGCTGGAATCAAGATTGGCAGGAGAAATACCAATAACCTCAGATATGCAGATGACACCACCCTTTAGCAGAAAGTGAAGAAGAACTAAAGAGCCTCTTGATGAAAGTGAAAGAGGAGAATGAAAAAGTTGGCTTAAAGCTCAACATTGAGAAAACTAAGATCATGGCATCTGGTCCCATCACTTCATGGTGAATAGATAGGGAAACAGTGGAAACAGTGACAGACTTTACTTTGGGGGGCTCCAAAATCAATGCAGATGTTGACTGCAGCCATGAAATTAAAAGTCGCTTACTCCTTGGAAGAAAAGTTATGACCAACCTAGAAAGCATATTAAAAATCAGAGACATTACTTTGCCAACAAAGTAGCCTTCTAGTCAAAGCTATGGTTTTCCAGTAGTTGTGTATGGATGTGAGATTTGGACTATAAAGAAAGCTGAGCACTGAAGAACTGATGCTTTTGAACTGTGGTGTTGGAGAAGACTCTTGAGAGTCCCTTGGACTGCAAGGAGATTCAAGCAGTCCATTCTAAAGGAAATCAGTCCTGAATATTCATTGGAAGGACTGATGCTGAAGCTGAAACTGCAGCCCTTTGGCCATCTGATGTGAAGAACTGACTCATTTGAAAAGACGCTGATGCTGGGAAAGATTGAAGGTAGGAGGAGAAGGGGCCAACAGAGGAAGACATGGTTGGATGGCATCACTGACTCAATGGACTTGAGTTTGAGTAAACTCCGGGAGTTGGTGATGGACAGGGAAGCCTGGTGTGCTGCAGTCCATGGAGTCGCAAAGAGTTTGACCCAACTGAGTGACTGAACTGAACTGAATAATGGAGGCATAACGTGAGGTTGGGCAATACATTCTACAACTTATTGTTTTACAAGAAGAAAACCTATAGTTACTTACAGCGTAGTCATTGTTGGCTCTGAGAGAGTAAAAGACTAAATAAGTAAAGCCCCAGAGGAGATTCATTGAATTACCCAAGTGTTGTCAATGCCTGAGTTCTACAGTACTACTTTCTGTTCTTTCACTGTTGAAAACTGATCATTATTTTGGGAAAAGTTTGAAAAAGATCTCTAGAGCTTTTTGTAATAGCCGTGCTTGTGGTGGTTTATTAGCCAAGTCGTGTCTGACTCTGGTGACCCCGTGGACTGTAGCCTGCCAGGCTCCTCTGTCCATGGGATTTCCCAGGCGAGAATACAGAAGTGGGTTGCCATTTCCTTCTCCAGGGGATATCCCTGACAAGCATCTAGTTACATGTTATTTGTTCAAGCATAAACTTTATTTCTCAGTATCTAGATGAGAAAACAGGCATGAATAAGTTAATGGACTCACTTAAAGGTACCCAGTGATTGAGTTGCTTGAGCCAAGATCTGGTCCAGAAGTCTGGCTCCTGAGTCTGCACTTTTAACCAATATTCTGTATCATCTCTATCCCTTGTAGTATGTACTTTTTATGCATGGACAAGTAGGCTACCCTACTTGTATGTTTTTTTCTGTTAGAGGTGGTGTATTATAATGAATGATGACCATTTTTTTTCTATCCTTGGAAGGCAGGTTGGCAGCTGAGTAATACTGATGTGTCAACTCTATGGTCATATAAAAGAAGGTTTCTTTTTTCCTGAAGTGCCAATAATTTAAAAGATGCTATGACCTCATCATGCTGATTATTCAGTTCTGTATTCACATCATTTAATTTATTTGGATAATATATATTTTCACCATAATATTCAGGTTTCTTTATTCCAGTGCATCCTCTAAAGGGAATTCACCACCACCATTGAGGAAATGCTGTGGATTTAATTTCAAAGTATGAAAATTTGACCATGGAATATCAGTGAAAAAATTCTGAAATTTGAATCAGTTCAGTTCAGTAACTCAGTCGTGTCCAACTCTTTGAGCCCCCATGGACTGCAGCATGCCAGGCTTCCCTGTCCATCACCAACTCCCGGAGTTTACTCAAACTCATGTCCATTGAATTGGTGATGCCATCCAACCATCTCATCCTCTGTAGGCCCCTTATCCTCCCGTATTCAATCTTTCCCAGCATCAGGGTCTTTTCAAATGAGTAAGTTCTTCACATCAGGTGGCCGAAGGATTGGAGTTTCAGCTTCAGCATCAGTCCTTCCAATGAATATTCAGCACTGATTTCTTTTAGGGTAGACTAGTTGGATCTCCTTGCAGTCCAACGGGTACTCAAGAATCTTCTCCAACACCATAGTTCAAAAGCATCAATTCCTCGGCGCTCAACTTTATAGTCCAACTCTCACATCCATACGTAACTACTGGATAAACCATAGCCTTGACTAGATGGATCTTTGTGGCATAGTAATATCTCTGCTTTTTAATATTCTTTCTCGGTTGATAATAGCTTTCCTTCCAGGAGTAAGCATCTTTTAATTTCATGGCTGCAGTCACCATCTGCAGTGATTTTGGAGCCCCCACAAAAGTAAAGTGTCTCACTGTTTCCATTGAAATTTGAATCAGCACTTGTCAGTGTAAAGATTCATTTTCTCTTAACACATGTGGTACTAAGTCTACTCAGTGGTCTTAAAGTTGGCAGTGGCAATTTACCATCCCACTTAATTTTCATTCTCATACAACCATTGGAGATGATATAGGCAATGAAGATCAGGTAATTTACTTATTACTATTTTTTCACCTATTTTATGATTTTTTCCTCCTTGGTTGAAATAGAATTTTTTAAATGGATTTTTAGGTGTTTGAGTATTCCATTAGTATTAAAAGAGTGATAGGTGTCTCCACAGATTAGATTTTAAATATATTATGATTATGCTAAGAAATGATATTAGAAATATAGAAATTAATGTAAATTTTCTCTTCTGTTAAATGACTATATTGAGTCCATGACATTACATATTCTCCTGAGGTTGGAGAAAATACCATATTTTAAAGAAGAGATGAAAAAAAAAGACAAATTGCTATATCCATGGCAACAGCATAACAGCCATACAAAAGGAAGCGCGAGTCTTGGCTAGATAGCTGCATGGCAACAGCACGCTTGTAGGGGAGAAGGAAGAAAAGTTTCGAACAAAGACTACAGTAGGTTTTATGAATCTGTTAGATTTAGCCATTAATAAACCCCATTGACTTTTTTAGCCTTCCATAGTCTCATACACATCATATTTGTCATTTTAATTAAAAAGAACAGTTAAGGAAATTTAGTTGTGTGGTATAAAATCAGCAAATGTGCACTTAAGGTTTGTGTCAATATGGGTATATACTGTTGGAAACTAAAATCATATTAATCAAGAAAAATGTATGACTCACTGTGTATGTTTCAGAATAATTTTAATGTGAAATTTAAAAAATTTAATGTGAAAATGTGCATATATACATCTTTGTGTTTGTGCATATATATATATATATATATATATAGTACATATATGTGCATATATATATATTTTTTGGGCTTCCCTGGTGGCTCAGACGGTAAAGCCCCTGCCTGCAATGCGGGAGACCCGGGTTCAATCCCTGGGTTGGGAAGATCCTCTGGAGAAGGCAATGGCAACCTACTCCAGTACTCTTGCCTGGAAAATTCCATGGACTGAGGAGCCTGGTAGGCTACAGTCCATGGGGTCACAAAGAGTCTGACACTACTGAGTGACTTCACTTTCACTTTCATATATATATATATTTACTTTTAATATAATATGTGCAAAAGCACTGCTTCTTTCTAGAAGAAAGTAATTTTCTTCAGTTATCATATATTTTGGCCATGGGAGGAGATATATGTGAACATTTTAGGTGGTCCAGCTGCTACTAAGACACTTCAGTCCTGTCTGACTTGTTGTGACCCTGTGGACTGTAGGCCACCAGTCTTTTCTGTCCATGGGATTCTCGAGGCAAGAAATACCTTAGTGGGTTGCCATTTCCTTATCCAGGAGATCTTCCAGACCGAGAGAACAAACCTGCATCTCTTCTGTCTCTTGCACTGGTAGGTGGGTTCTTCACCACTACTGCCACCCGAGAAGCCCTTATGTAGTCTATGTAGTCTTAGAGCAAATCATTTATAATAAATTAAATTGCAACTTTTGAAAATTGTATGTTAAAATTTTGACATTTTAAATGTTATAATTTCTTTGCAAATCTAGTCATTAAACTCCAAAGGCAAAAGATCCTTTAAGTCCACTTCTGCCTTACTCCTGCTGTAAGAAACATCCCAATCCAGTATTTTGTTTTCCACTTATTCCTAGAGGACTTTGAGATTTATTAAATGGATAATGTATATAAAACATCTTAAAAATAATTTCAAGTTGAAGTGATTAATTTTCCTACTATTCAAAATAATAGGATGTTTTCTGATCCTTTTAGTTGTGCTGGTCTGAGGCTTAGTGTTTGCTCTGTGTATTTCTTTTTTTTTCTCCTTTTTCTTCTTTTTTCCCCTTTTCTCTTTGGCTCTTTCATCTCAACCCCACCTCCTTCTAATAATGCTTGCCTTACTACATGAGTGATTTGAAGTCTTACTATAAAAATGGGTGCTTGAAATTCAACTGTTGTATATCAGTTTGCTGTTGAATAATGTATAAGCTTAAAATCAGGAGTATTTTTGATCTTTAATTATGCCTTAAGCCTATACATTTTTCCTTGTAGTTGTTAAAGTTAACAAAATTTATATCCATTCTTTTCTTGAAAATGATATACTCATATATCTTAATGATATCTTTCTAAACCCAGATGTCCAAGCTGGGTTTAGAAAAGGAAGAGGAACCAGAGATCAAATTGCCAACATTTTCTGGATCATAGAGAAAGCTAGGGAATTCCAGAAAAACATCTACCACTGTTTCATGGACATCACTAAAGCCTTTGAATATGTGGATCATAATAAACTGTGGAAAGCTCTTAAAGAGATGGGAATAGCAGACAGTTTTACCTGTCTCCTGAGAAACTTGTATGCAGGTCAAGAAGCAACAGTTAGAACTCTGTATGGAACAACTGATTGGTTCAAGATTGAGAAAGGAGTATGACAGGGCTGTCTGCTGTCACTCTGTTTGTTTCATCTTTACACTAAGTACATCTTGAGAAATGCTGGGCTGGATGAGTTACAAGCTAGAATTAAGATAGGGGGGAGAAATGTCAACAACCTCAGATTTGCAGATGATACCACTCTAATGGCAGAAAGCGAAGAGGAACTAAAGAGTCTCTTGATGAGAGTGAATAAGGAGAGTGAAAGAGCCGGCTTAAAACTAAATATTAAAAAACCTAACATCATGGCATCCAACCCCATTACTTCATGGCAAATAGAGGGGGAAAAGGTGTAAGTAGTGAAGATTTCCTCTTTTTAGGCTTTAAATCATTCCAGATGATGACTGCAGCTGTGAAATCCCAAGGCATTTGCTTCTTGGCAGGAAAGCTATGACAAACCTAGACAGTGTGTTGAAAAGCAGAGACATTACTCTGCGACAAAGGTCCATATAGTGAAGGCTATAATCTTCCCAGTGAGGCTGTCTCTCCAGTTGTGAGGCTATGATCTCACAATGTACAGTTGTGAGAGCTAGACCATAAGGAAGACAGAATGCCAAAGAATTGATGCCTTTGAACTGTGGTGCTGGAGAAGACTCCTGAGATCCAAGATCTCCTTGGACAGTAAGGAGATCAAACCAGTCAATCTTAAGGGAAATCAACCCTGAATGCTGGTTGGAAGGACTGATGCTAAAGCTGAAACTCCAAATTTTTGGTCATCTGAGGTAAAGAGTTGACTCATTGGAAATGTCACTGATGCTGGGCAAGATTGAGGGAAGAAGGAGAAGAGGCATCAGAGGATGAGATGGATGGATGACATCACTGATGCAATGGACATGAACTTGGGCAAACTTCGGGAGATGTTGAGGGACAGAGAGGCCTGGCATGCTACAGTCCATGGGGTCACAAAGAGTTGGACACAACTGAGCAACTGAACAACAACAATGATATCTTAGTACATTGGTCTCAAGTTTTTTTCTTTAGTTGCTAAATCTTGTCTTTAATCAAAATATTATTATTATTCTAAGCATTAAAATGTATAAAGATATTTTAGTTGGAATGAAGGTTTCTGTATATAGAATTATGTTCTCAACTTGAATGCAACTCTTTTAGAACTTTTGTGGATTTTTGTTACTTTTGTTTACTTCTGTACTGTTAGTGCACAGAGAAGTACCTCAGACAAAGCAGGCTTATTATTCCCCCAGCCCTTGAGGGATTTTTGTTGAGTATAGCTTTAAAAGGGGTTTCCAGGTAAAGAATTGGCCTGCAGTTCAGGAGACACAGGAGACACAGGTTCCACCTCTTGGTTGGGAAGATCCCCTGGAGGAGGACGTGACAACCCATTCCAGTATTCTCACCTGGAGAATTCCGAGGACAGAGGAGCCTGGCAGGCTACAGTCCGTAGGGTCGCAAAGAGTCAGATATGCCTGAAGCAACTGAGCATGCACATGTAGCTAAGTTACCCTTGAGCTAAGTCCTCAAAACTTCAATATGTAAAATATGCCCTTTGTGAAATGTCTTCCCCCTCACCACAGATAATGAAGGGTTTGCTTTGTGGTCTGACAATTATTTTTATGTGGTAGTATTTTGTGTGATGACACAAATACATTTGTCCAATGACATCTTCCAGGTAAGAGTCTATAATGAGACTGAATTGTTTTTGATACCATAATGTCTGCATCTTTTAGGTTGTTGTTATTTTTAAAGAGTTAATCTGACTAGGAAGCGCATCTATCATTTTTACTATTTTATCATGATTTCCCTCTGATCTATAAGCCAGAATCTATATTTTGTATTCACACTCAGTTTATTGATGCTGAGGACATTGCTAATGTGATCACCAAAGTGATATGCACCACGTATTCTACAGTATATTCCTTAAGGGAAATCTGATTTGTAATATTAATTTTAAAGTCCTAGTATATGGCAATTAATTAAGCTGTCAACACTCTATTTCAGTAGTGGCAAAGTAATGACAAAGAAAAGATATAGTATTGAAATAAGTGAGTTAATTTTAGTATGTAGCTATGTACTTTAACATTGCTTACTGCACAATTAAAAAAAAATATTGAGAGGAAAAATCAGATAGTAAAGAAAATATTTTTAAAAAGATATTAAAACAAAGCATTATAGATATTAAAACATGTATCAGTTGCTTATATATAACTGCTATTTAGATAAATACATTGTTTATTGAATAATTTTGAATTCTTACCAAGTATTATGAAGAACTTTTCAGAGACTAGGTAGGAAAAAGCAGCTAAATCTATGGACAACTAGAAAAAAAATTAATTAACTTGAGATATTTGGTTTCATATTTAGAAATGTGGTATAAAAAATAATACACACTGTATATATAATCATTATTTTGGTACTGCTGATAATGTAAAATGGAAGATATCATTATTTCTCAATTGTATATGTAATATGCTCTAACAAAACCTAACAAAGCAGACAGTTTTGGTGGAATAGAATAATTTCATCATACACTATTACTGACCCAAGGCTGTTAGTGTAACTGAACAGTTAATAGTAGTTTACCCGTATATTTCTGATTCAATTATATTAACATAAGCTATGTATGTTAGATACTCAAATAAGGGCATTTTCTCACTGTCCTAAGAATATCTTAACTCTAGGAATAAAGAAGTGTAGTGGAGATTGAGGGATGATATCTACAAATATCCAGAAGTGATAAATTCTGATCTTTTTCATCCTTATATCTCCAGTTTATTTTATGTGCATCTTTATTTTGTGTAGAAAATATTATGAAAGACAGCACAGTAAAAACAACTGTGCATAAAAGAAGAGCATGCAAGTTGTGTGGAGAATGAGATACTCTGTGAAGTGTATTTTTATAAGACCTGATCCTGTCTCACAGGGTGTGCCTCAGTGAACAAGAGAGAGGAATATTCATCACTTGAGGAAGGATTCCTTCACTTGGTATTCCCTGGCTGACTAGACTACTAGGATAAGGAAGAGAGTGAGTCATTTTGTGGTAGCCGTCCCCAGGTGCAGAAACAGGAATAGGGTGTGTGGAGTGGGAGGAAGGAAATAGGAAATATAAGTGGTCCCTGAAGGCTATCTCTGGTGGTTACTATTTTAATCACAATTCAGGAGTAATTAACAGAACCTGGAGATGATAGATTACCTATTTTAAGAACTTTCTCAGTTTAGGAACTGTTTTTTGTTTTTTTTACATTTTTCTTTAAGATGTTTTAAAGTTTGTGGTATAAATCAGATTTCTCTTCATTAATTCAGAAGTTCAACATTCTCCTTCCTTTGTGAAGCAAATTTGTTGAAGTTAAAACATATAAAGAGTAAAAGACAACACACCTTTCAATATTTTGTTTGATTTTAAAAAACTTCAATTGTTGGTTTTGTTGTTGGAATAGGTATTATTTGTTTCTTATCAGCTACTATCTAGTGCTTAAAAACGTTTGTTCATCTTCTGCCAGAAAACTCTAAAGGAGATCAATTTTCTCCCAGATCATTTTGCTGAGGGCAATTGTTGATATTGCAGACAGAAAAAAAGAGGAGTTTTGTGTAGGTGGAAGAGTATTAGTTATCTTAGGTCATTGGCTATACTGAAAAATCAGAAGAAAGTTTTGGATTCTTTGACTTTATATTTTCTCAATATCCTGTGTGCAGTTTAAATATTTTCCTGGGGTCTCAATAGCATTCCCCATAGTTTAGTTATGACAGTATCCCTGTGTCTCTCTCTAGCCAGCAAGTACCTCATTTAGGTTGCATCTGCCTTTCACACCTCCACAAGAACATCTTTGAAGGTCATTGTTATCTTCACCCTGAGGAAAGGGGGAAATAAAATCAAAATCCACATGCTATGTCCTAGATTGAGCAGTAACAACCCTAGCTCTGAGACTCAGTTCGTATCACTGGGATCCTGCATTGCTCGCCAAGTCATTTTCCTGTTGGGTGATCCTGTGCTGTGCTGCGCTTAGCTGCTCAGTCATGTCTGACTTTCTGCAACCCCATGCACCGTAGCCAGCCAGGCTCCTCTGTCCATGGGGATTCTCCAGGCAAGAATACTGGAGTGTGTTACCATGCCCTCCTCCAGTGGATCTTCCCAACCCAGGCTTCCAGCATTGCAGGTGGATTCTTTACCATTTGAGCCAC